>NC_057713.1:111777714-111795573 GCF_004010195.1 Chiloscyllium plagiosum | reverse complement strand
TCGGGTGTGGTTTGGTGATATTTGATCGGCATAGACATGGTGCCCTATTCTATGCTGTACGACGCTATGATAAACTTTGTTGGAAAATGTGGCTTGTTGCTCCTAACATCAGGAGAGGCCATGCTTGATTTTTAATGGGGTCCTCCAGACTTCTCGCGAGAGCCCACTTCCACTGTTCCCAGCACATAATGCTGTCAGGTATTTAGTACACATCATCCATGTGATATGTGTAAGAACTCAAAAGATTAGACAGTATTTCAGAGAGAGAAGAAGAGTGACACTAGACTTTGATACAATTGCAAAGAGGACTGATCAATTGCACCATTCATAGTAAATGAAGAGGGCATAACACATCATGACAGCCTAGTGGTATTATCACTGGATTGTTAATTGAGAGCTTCAGGTATGTTCTGGGGAGCTGGGTTTGAATCCTGCCACAGCAGATGGTGGAATTTGAATTCAATAACAATCTGGAATTAAGAGTCTGATGATGACCATGAATCCATTGTCAGGAAAATCCCATTTGGTTCAATCGTGCCATCCTTACTTGTTCTGGTCTACATGAGACTCCAAACCCACAGCAATATAGTTGATTCTTAACTGCTCACTGGGCAATTAGTGGGAGGAGGGAGGGGGGGAGCAATAAATGCCTTGTTAGTGATGCTCTCATCCTGTGAATGAATTTAAAAAAATATTTTAATGGTATAAATAGAGATCACTTTGCTACATTATGTTTGTTTTTCTTAAGCAGCATGGTGAGATCCTTACCAGGTAGCAGACTATTGCTTTGCTAACAGCTGAAGTCAACGTGAATTGCAATCTTACCCTACTCACCAGACAAATTAGCCCTTGGGAATACCTGAATGGGAACCTGACTAAGTCCTTAGTGGGTTCCACTCACTACTTGCTCTCTAATAACCCCATGTTGGATGCTGGGCACCAACATCTTGGGCAAGCTCCATGGGCACCAGCCATACACACATCCCACATCCATTAATGTTGATATCTAACGTGTTCCAGTCTTTGTGTATCGTCATGGCACATCTCCAGTCCACTTAAAGAATGCTACACCATTTCAAGGATGCACCACTGGCAAAATCATTGTAATGTTGCAGGAGGAGGCTCAGGGATACACAGTACAGGACCAAACTGCATCTGCGGGCTCACTGTTGTAGTGCTTACTTCACACTGACCTACCTGGCATATGTCTGGTTTGGCTTGCATTGACTCCCCCACCCTCCTGAGATACCAGGCTAACATTACTACTGTCTTGCTGTGCCATTCATGCAGACACAAAACCAGAAAGCTTGCCATGGGCTCCCTGCAAGTAAATCATAGGCAGCCTCTGATACCCATCCAAAACCCGCTCAGGGCAGTCAGAGTCAGGATCCATTCCTGTTAAGTGGTGAGGAGCTGAGTGGCAGACAACATAACACTCTTCTTAAAACTTGCTTCCCTCTTGTGGGCTACTTTGCACCTGAAATGAGACAGAGGCAGGTATAATGGAAGATTAAAGTGGGTGTCACAGCTCAGAGTTTCTGCAGGCTTCCTGCACGAGTGAGCAGGCTGCACAGAGGGCATGCAGGCTGACTGGTGTCAGGGGGTTGTGATGGGTGACAATCCGTGAGGAAAGGTGTTACAGGCAATAGTGAGAGTGTTACAGCATGAATCTTGGTGAGAAGTGGGTCCAGTGGCAGAGGTACAGTGAGTGTGGAGTATCAGAGAGAAGATGGTGCAGCTTGCATTGCCAGAGCGGAGAAAGACATTAACCATCTTCCAACAGTACTGGGCTTTCCTCCAGACTGCTGTGACTGCTCTAACCTGGCTGGTAACCTCAGAACAAGCTGGCATGGTCTGGTGTCATGGTCCCATGCTGGTTCTGTACATCACCCCATCCAAGAGGAGCTCCACATCCTTGTCAGTAAAGCTGGGCATCATATCAGGGCCAATGTCGACAGTGCAGGACAGTTCTGGACTGACAGCGAGGGTCTGGGTGCACAACGAATCTTTAAATATACTGCCAGTGCCAGGGATGCCAGTCAATTCTGAGATTTCCAGTGCGTTGCTCCGGGGACAGTGTGGGGTAAGTTGGAGCAGAAACCGGATGAGTCTAGTAAGGTACAATGATAAAACTCACTAGGCCCTGTGACAAGCATTTGGATGGGTATATGAATAGGAAGGGTTTGGAGGGATATGGGCCGGGTGCTGGCAGGTGGGACTAGATTGGGTTGGGATATCTGGTCGGCACGGACGGGTTGGACCGAAGGGTCTGTTTCCACACTGTACATCTCTATGACAAGAATCACTTCATCCAACTCAACGTGACCTGCACTTTGCCAAAAACTCAGAAGATTCAGCCCTTTAGAAACAACTCTAAAATGTACTTTCTGCCTCCATGAAAGTTACTTCAGAAACATTGGTCTTGAAACTCCAAAAGGCTCCTGTCTATATGGGTAAGGGAGTCTCATGAGAAACTTAAAATAGCATTTAAATATGTTGTTATCTACTTTTCCTCTTTTTCTGGAAATTCCATTCCCATCAAGTGGACACCCAACCTGACTCAGATAGGTGAGCAGGTTTTCCAAGAAAATGAATGTATTCACACAGGCGGTTATACCATACTTTCTGTGAAATCAACACAAATACTGTTGTCAAGTCCTGTGGGGGGGTTTTAACAAGGACAATCCTTAGCACACAGACTCTGATCATCATCTCACCGTTCGGAGTGGCATGAAATTGAGACCTCTAGTGGTGAAACTGTTGAACTGGTTCTTGTAACCATTCTGACATTTCTTGTCGGGATTTCTCCAACAATTTCTGTGGACAGAGGACCTGCTCCGCCACATGTTAGTATGCAGAGGTAGGGAGGTGGAGTACTTGATGTCGTCGCTTCAGAAGGTTTTGCCCTTTCCTGAAGTTTGTTCTCCTGTGCCCATCATCATAGGTTAATCCCAATATAAAGAGAAGGAAGTTAAAATAGGAGAGAGAAGCCATACTTGAACAAATGAGAATGTAAACTATGATTTTGTAGCTTGCTGCATCCATCCTCAGTTGAATGAAGGGCTGTAAGTAATGTGCCAACACTCTAGCAACACCAACCCCTTCCAGGCTGAACCTTTTGCTCTACCTGAGCTTCCAGACCTACCTGCAGAGTTTCATTTCTGACACTTTCCTATGGCTCCGATCCTTTGTTCTTTTGCCTGGTATTTTGTGCTGTTTATTCTGGAGAAAGAGAGGGTGGAGCGAACATGGTTTGAAAAATTGAGCTATGTATGTCTTGTATGTACGGTTTGGTATGTTGAGAGGTATAGAAAAATCAAATGGAATGAGCGTGCAAAGGTGACATGTAACTTATTACAAAATGTTTTCAGCACAGAAGCAGACCTCTGGTTTCGCCCGAGTACCTTATTGAACTTTTTAGCAACTGTTTAATACTTATAGCTGGAAATCTGGTTTCACCCTAAACAGAAAAATCTATAGAAATTGTGTAACTTAAAGGAATAAAGGATTTCTAGTATCATGATTAATATTTAGAAGGCTTTATTTTTTAAATTTGCTAATCACTATGTTATTTATAATAATATTTATGCTTAAATGGAAATACTAATCTTTAACTTCTACTTTGAAAGTTGGAAACTTTGTTGCAACTTTAAGGAGGTGTAGGTGGGACAATAGTTTGTGGAAGGACTGAGCACTAGGGGGCACAGTTGTAAAGTAAGTGACAAAAGAAGCAAGTGAAGCAGAAGGTGAAACATAGTGAGTGGCTGGGCTCGGGCAGGCACTGCCTGAGTTGATTCTGGATTAGTGGTGCTGGAAGAGCACAGCAGTTCAGGCAGCAAACAAGGAGCAGCGAAATCGACGTTTCGGGCAAAAGCCCTTCATCAGGTGGGGGAAGGGGAAATGAGGAAACTGATGAAGTCCACATTGATGCCCTGGGGTTGAAGTGTTCCGAGGCAGAAGATGAGGCGTTCTTCCTCCAGGCGTCTGGTGGTCAGGGAGCGGCGGTGAAGGAGGCAGAGTGGGAGGGGGAGTTGAAATGTTGGGCTACGGGGCGGTGTGGTTGATTGGTGCGGGTGTCCCAGAGATGTTCCCTAAAGTGCTCTGCTAGGAGGCGCCCAGTCTCCCCAATGTAGAGGAGACTGCATCGGGAGCAACGGATACAATAGATGATATTAGTGGATGTGCAAGTAAAACTTTGAGGTGAGCACCAGGGGCGTTCTGTCCTTGTTACGGTTGGAGGGGTGGGGTCTGATGGCAGAGGTGCGGGATGTGGACGAGATGCGTTGGAGGACATCTTTAACCACGTGGGAAGGGAAATTGCGGTCTCTAAAGAAGGAGCCCATCTGGTGTGTTTTGTGGTGGAACTGGTCCTCCTGGGAGCAGATACGATGGAGGCGGAGGAATTGGGAATACGGGATGGCATTTTTGCAAGAGGTAGGGCAGGTTCAATTCAGACATTCAAGCCAGAAATGTGATTATTATCTGAAAAGGCAGAATGGGCAAGACTACAGGGAGAAGGTGGGGAGTAGCATTACCTAAATTGCTCCTTTGGAGAGTCAGTGCAGACATAAGCCAAATGCCCTCCTTTGTTCTGTAAATTTTCTGTGGTTCTGAGCATCCTGAAAAATGTGGCATTGGGGCTTCAGAGTGCCTGAGCTGAAAGGGAAATGTGTACGACTGAGCTTAGACAGGCCTGATTTCAGGTTTGTGCAGCATTCAGTATAAAACCCAGAAAGGTTGCTTCACATTGCACTTCGAGATAACTCATATTGAGGAAATATCCCAGCAAGATAGGAATCTTAGACACAGGTTCAAGTAACATTTTTAACAAAAGGTACAAGTCACATGAACTCCGAAAAAAGATTTCAATCACTCTGGAGGTGATAATTATTCCCATAATCTGTATCCATGAAATTTATGAAGTGTGTTCTTGACAAAACAATGTAGACATATTTTGTAAAGTCACCAGACAGACTGGCACACATTCTGGATGTTGGCACAGTTGTGTACACAGGAATCTGATGAATAGCATCATAAATCACAAGAGAAAGTCACCTGAGCCACTGGTCTGGATTCTCCTGCTCCTTGGATGCTGCCTGACCAGCTGTGCTTTACCAGCACCACACTCTCGACAGTTTAATTCAATGTCAGGGAGCCATGAAAAGCTTGCCTCTCTGTGGGAAAGTGTCTTGACTTTTGCAGATACTTGGTGGGGAGTTTTTCATTGAATGTGCCGACCTGACTATCGAAGGTTGTTAGATAGAAAGGGAAATTAATGTCAACTACTAAGACATGGATCCAATCAGTTTGGTACCCCTTGACTCTTGGCAGAATAATTGTGTGATATAAATCCACTGACATTCTGCCCACGCATTAATTTTGGGAAGGATTTTGCTTCATTGCAGTGAGGGGTTTCATTCTCCTGAGGTTGGCATGACAACTGAATAGAGTCCAAGCAGGAGGTGCATGCTTTCCAGTATGGTCCTCAGGCATGAGCCTGGGCCTGGGAGTTTAAAGAATGCGAGACCTTTCCGGGTATTTGAAACCTTCTGAACTGTCCCAGAATGGTTGAACTCAGGGGTGTGTGACCAGAATGTGCGTATTAACTTGGTCACCAGTTCCTATAGGTCACCCTCAAGAAATTTGCGAAGGATTTGTGGAATGCATTGTGCTCAGTGGATAATTCTGAACTTGCTCCCCCACCATAGAATATAAGGGTTCCATAGTTTCTCCTTTATTAACTGGCATTGTGGGTCCTGTTTCAGCCAATTTTTAAGTAATTAATGGCTTTTGACTGTAAAATGTATGTGATTTAGAATTCTTAGCCCCAAATGAATGTTATCACTAGGACATCTGGAACTCCTGTGACTGAGACCAATGCATATTTGTCAGGTAGGAGTTTCAAGGGATGCGAAGCAAAGATGAGGAAATGGAGCTGAGGAAATGGAGCCATAATCCAGGTGGATGGCAGAGCAAGCTCTAGTGACTGAATAGCTTATTCCTGATCCTCTGTTGTACGCTTCAGAGAGTGAAATGTGAATTGTTACAATCTCTGATTATATTTCTTCTTAATGTATGTTTCTTTCCCTTCTTCATGTCCAGTATACTGCATATTCAAAAAGTCTGGGAGCATGAGATAAATGCATTTCTACACATGTGACCTTGAGGTTGCATTAAACTTTACAGGCAGATAAGATTTTTTGAACGAGTTAGGGAAACTAAAGCGAGCATTGGATAAAGCTGGGCTTCTGATTTTTTTTTTAAATTCAAAGATCTGAAAATGGTTTTCAGTGCATGAGTTGGGGATGCAGCAACATCATTTATCACATTTTTTTCTCTACCCTCCCATATATTTATGTCCAGAGTGGCTGCAGTTACAAAGCATAGACATCTCCATTCAAAAAGACATCACAAATTTTAACCTGCAGTTCCACAATTTAGTAAGTTTGCAGATGCCACCAAAATTGGAGGTGTAGTGGACAGCAAAGAGGGTTACCTCAGATTACAACAGGATCTTGATCAGTTGGGCCAATGGGCTGAGAAGTGGCAGATGGAGTTTAATTCAGATAAATGCGAGGTGCTGCATTTTGGGAAAGCAAATCTTAGCAGGACTTATACACTTAATGGTAAGATCCTAGGGAGTGTTGCTGAACAAAGAGACCTTGGAGTGCAGGTTCATAGCTCCTTGAAAGTGGAGTTGCAGGTAGATAGGATAGTGAAGAAGGCATTTGGTCAGAGTACTGAGCACAGGAGTTGGGAGGTCATATTGCAGCTGTACAGGACATTGGTTAGGCCACTGTTGGAATACTGCTTGCAATTCTGGTCTCCTTCCTATCAGAAAGATGTTGTGAAACTTGAAAGGGTTCAGAAAAGATCTACAAACTTGTTGCCAGGGTGAGAGGATTTGAGCTATAGGGAGAGGGTGAACAGGCTGGGGCTGTTTTCCCTGGAGCGTCGGAGACTGAGGGGTGACCTTATAGAGGTTTCAAAAATTATGAGGGGCATGGATAGGATAAATAGACAAAGTCTTTTCCCTGGGGTGGGGGGACGGAACTAGAGGGCATAGGTTAGGTTGAGAGGAGAAAGATATAAAAGAGACCTAAGGGGCAACTTTTTCATGCAGAGGATAGTAAATGTGTTGAATGAGCTGCCAGAGTAGGAGGTGGAGGGTAGTACAATTGCAACATTTAAGAGGCATTTGGATGGGTATATGAATAAGAAGGGTTTGGAGGGATATGGGCCGGGTGCTGGCAGGTGGGACTAGATTGGGTTGGGATATCTGGTCAGCATGGACGGGTTGGACCGAAGGGTCGGTTTCTGTGCTGTACATCTCTATGACTGACTAATTGCAGCAGAGTCTACATGGTTAAATGGATCCAGGTGAACATCAACAAGTCAGAGGACTATGCCTCTGGGGAGTGTTTACAGAACCCCGATGAAGTCTGCTATAATGGATAGAACAAATTGTGAGTCGAGAATGTGTTGCTGGGAAAGTACAGCAGGTCAGGCAGCATCCGAGGAGCAGGAGAATTGACATTTCACGCATAAACCCTTCATCAGGAATGAGGCTTATGGGCTGGGTTGAGATATATAAATGGGAGGGGTTGGGGTTGGGGGGAAAGGTAGTGGTGGATGAATGTGAGGAAGAAGGTGATAGGTTAGAGGGGGGAGTGATGGACAGGTCTGGAGGGTGGTGCTGAGTTGGAGGCTTGTGACTGGGGACTGGGATAATGCGGGGGGAGGGGAAATGAGGAAGCTGTTGAAATCCACATTTATCACGTGTGGTTGCAGAGTCCCAAGGCAGAATATGAGTCATTCTTCCTCCAGGCTTTGGGTGGTAACTGTTTCGTGGTGGAGGAGGCCCAGGACCTGTATGTCCTTGATGGAGTGGGAGGGGGAGTTGAAGTGTTCAGCCATGGGGCAGTGGGGTTGGTGCATGTGGGTGTCTCAGAGATGTTCTCTGAAATGATCCGCAAGAAGGTGTCCTGTCTGCCCTATGTAGAGGAGACCACACCAGGTGCAACGGATCCGGTAGATGACATTGGGAGAGGTGCAGGTAAATTTCTGACGGAGGTGGAAGAAACCCTTGGGGCCTTGGATGGAGGTGAGGGGAGTGGTGTGGATGCAGGTTTTGCACTTCCTGCGATGGCAGGGGAAGGTGCCAGGAGTGGGGTGTGGGGTGGTGGGAGGTGTGGTCCTGATGAGGGAGTCACGGAATGGTCTTTTCGGAATCCTGATTGGTGGTGAGGGGAGGGAATATTTCTCTGGTGGTGGTGTCCGTTTGGAGGTGGCAGAAGTGGCAGGGGATGATGCGTATTATGCAGAGGTTGATGGGGTGAAAGGTGAGGACCAGAGGGGTCCTGTCCTTGTTGCATTGGAAGGGGTGGGATTCAAGGGCGGTGGTGTGTGGTGGAGAAGATGCGCTGGAGGGCATCGTTGACCACGTGGGAAAGGAAGTTGCGATCATGGAAGAAGGAGGTCATCTGGGACTTTGAGGTGGAATTGGTCATTGTGGGAACAGATGCAGCAGAGGCGGAGAAATTGGGAATAAGGAATGCCGTTTTTATAGGAGGTAGAGTGGGAGGAGGTGTAGTCTAGGTAGCTCTGGGAGTTGGTGGACTTGTAGCAGATGTCAGTGGTTAGTCAGTCGCTGGAGATGGAGATGAAGAGGTTCAGGAAGGGGAGGGAGGTGTCTGAGATGGTCCAGGTGAATTTGAGGTTGGGGTGGAAGGTGTCAGTAAAGTTGATGAACTGTTCAACCTCCTCATGGGAGCACAAGGTGGCGCCGATATAGTCATCGGAGGAACAGGTGGGGGTTGTCGCCGGTGTAACTCCGGAAGATGGACTGTTCCATGTATCCGACAAACAGGCTGGCATAGCTGAGTCCCATGTGGCTGCCCATGGGTACCCCTTTGGTTTAGAGGAAGTGGGAGGATTGGAAGGAGAAGTTGTTGAGGGTGATGACCAGTTCAGCCAGGCGGATGAGGGTGTCGGTGAGAGGACAGTGGTTGGGACAGCATGCAAGGAAGAAATGGAGACCATGGAGACTTCATTGTGGTGAATCGTTGTGTACAGGGACTGGATGTCCATGGTGAAGATGAAGCGTTGGGGAGAAACGAAAATTTTTGAGGAGGTGAAGGGCATGGATGGTGTCACGAACGTAGGTGGGGAGTTCCTGGACTAAGAGGTACAGGATAGTGTCGAAGTAGGAAGAGATGAGTTCAGTGGGATAGGAGCAGGCTGAGTCAATGGGTCAACTGGGGCAGTCAGATTTGTGAATCTTCGATAGGAGGTAGAATTGGGCAGTGCGGGGTTCACGGAAAACGAGATTGGAGGCTGTGGGTGGGAGATCCCCAGAGATGATGAGGTTGTGGATGATCTGGGAGAACAAATCATGTGCAGGTAACAAAATGCTAATCACTCATGATTTGACAAATCTAAACCTTTGAGGCATTTTTAAATTCCTTTCTCCCACCAGAGTCCCCCGAAGGTTTTAGATGAGCAAGCAATACGCGCAACTTGCAGAAATGTCAAGTGTCCTATCTGGAATTGAAGGGCACTGATGCCTCTGGATCAAGCAGAGCCACCCAAGTGAATAGGGCATTGAGGCATTCGAGTGTCCAGGGAATGTAGTCAAACTACTCATTGTGCTTCATCGCAGTATTAATGCTGGAATAGGACTGCACAGGTAATCCATACATTATATGAAACTACATGTTACTGACACCAAAAACATAAGCTCTTATTTCTCATTGTTGATAAAAAGAACACAAAAGTCCAGATGGACAGCATCTGGAAGAAAGGGTTGCAGAACCTCATGGATGATGTGCTGATAGAGATGCCCTGAAGTCCAGGGGCAATGACCTAGCTGGAGATCACAACATAAAATCCATCTCTGTTTCAGTGGGGTTCCTGAATGAATGCCTTGACTGAGTTCTTGGAAAGGCCACTAGAGTTCATGCGGACTGAAGCAGAGAACATAGTCCTCAAGCAGAAAGTGGACTCCATTAACCCTGACCTGCAGGAGGCTACAAAATTCAACCATCACTGGACCAGCTGCAGGATCTCAACTGCTATCTCCAGGTGCAACTCCTGAGCTGAATATGGTGTAACATATTTTATTGCATAACCTAAATGCTATGTGAATTGTTATTTCAAATTAGAGCTGCATCCAGGTAAAATAGGAATAAAGAGCATTTGGTTTGAATTACAACAAAAGGACCTCCATACACCAACACTGCCTAAGTCAATGCAGCTGACTGAGGACACTTTACCCTTATTGAGTGGCACAGGCAGAGAAACAAGCATCCATGCCTCTACACACCCTGCTAAATCCTCGATACTCCCATCAATGGGATAGTAATTATTCTCACATTGCACAAAATACTGATTCTTAAAGCACCTCTAGTATGACAGATGGGTTGTTAAAACTGGCATTCCTTTGACTCTGAAGCATGGTATCTGCATGTATAGCTTTAGTTGTGTTTACAATCAGATATTAATTAAATTCTCTCACTTTTCTCCACATCTGTAGTGTATCATAGCCCTTGCCTCAAAATGACAGGGATGAGTGCAGAGGGTGTCAATAAAGAGAAAGCCCAACCCATACCTACGTATCTGAACAGGTAATAGTCTTATAACAAATGAAGGAAAGCAGCCCAACATTACAACCAACATTACAGTAATAAGTGGGGGAGGATTTTCCTTCAGATACTTTTAAAAAGATTTCTTGAATTGTTTTTCTCTGTTCATATTCTTTGATTCAGTTTCTTCCTAAATCATATTTTCCACGGCTTTTGCAAATTAGGTCTCCAATGAAATTGCTTTCAAAATCTGAATTGACGACATTGATGTTACCACAAGAATCACCCTCAGCTACATGCCTTCACCCACACAAACACCAGAAGTGGGGTCAACTCAGTTTCTTGTGCAGTGTTACTTCAATTTTCTCATGTAAACAACATTTATCTTTTTCATGATCGAACCTCTCTCCTGGGAGTCTGGCAAATGAATGTTCCAGCAGCAGCCATGGCCTCCTTTGTGGAGCTGGGATTTCCTCATCCCGGGCCCTAATTCCAATGAAAAGACCCTCACAGCTGCCTGATCCCAACTGCACAGGCTGTCCATGTCTCTCCTCCAAACTCTCCTGCTCACAGATACTTCATCCGAATGCAGGATAATCCCCAATCAATTCCTGCACAACCTCAGAATTTCCAAAACAGCTTTATGATCAATGAAACATTTTTGTAATATAACCACTGATGAAATGAAGGCCTCTTACTTCAGATTTTAGGTGGAAATAAGGAATAACAAGGAAAAGAAATCACAGCTGGGAGATTTCTACAGGCCCAAGAAGAGTTGCTTCACTGTGGAGTAAATTATAAATCAGTAAACAATGGAGTCCTGCAAGATGGACTCTACAATTAGAATGGGTGTTTTTAATCTGAATATTAAGTGTACAAAACAGGTGGGCAAGGATGATATGCAAGACGAATTTCTAGATTGTATCTTGGATTGCTTCTTAGAGCAGGATGTTGCAAAACCAACATGACAACTGGCTATTTTAGATCTAGTAATATGTAATGAGGCAGGACTAATAAGAGATCTCTAGTTAAGGATCCCTCCAGGGAAGCAGAGAACGTAACATGATAGGATTTCAAATTCTATTTGAGGGAGAGCAAAAAAAGTGTCCACAACGTAAATAAGAGCAGTGTAGGTGGTTGAGGGGTGACCGTACAGAGGTTTATAAAATCATGAGGAGGATAGACTTGGTGACTCACAAAGGTCTTCTCCCTAGTGTAGGAGAATCCAAAACTAGGTTTAAGATGAGTGGGGAAAGATTTAAAAGGGACCTAAAGGGCAACCTTTTCATGAAAAGAGTGGTGTATATGGAGCGAGCTGCTAGAGGAAATGCAGGTGCAGGTACAGTTACAACATTTAAAAGACATTTGAGCAGGTACATGAATAAGAAAGATTTAGACAGATATGGGCCAAATGCAGGAAAATGTGACTAATTTAGTTTGGGAAACCTCGTCGGCACAGACGAGTTAGACCGCAGAGTCTGTTTCGCTCTATGAATCGAATGATAGAAATATGAAGAAAGCGTTGTCTAAAGCAGGCAGGAAAAATAAACTAAGGGGAAGGTTAGTAGATGAGCAGTGGCAGAAATTGAAGGAGATAGTTCATAATACTCAGGCAAATAATTATTCCAGTCTAGAAACAGAACTCAATGAGAAAGATGAAACACCTTTGGTTAACAAGGGTGGTGAAGGGAGTATCCAATCAAAACCTAAGACTCAAAGTGGTGAAAACTAGTGATAGGCCCGAAGATTGAAATATTTATAATAATAAAATGTATCTGAAAATACCAAACTTATAGTCCAACACCTTGCCATGTATTCTTGACTCTCAGGTGATCTTATTGAAAGCTAAAATGTGTTGGGGGATTATGTAACCTGCTGAAAATGTGTTGCTGGAAAAGCGCAGCAGGTCAGGCAGCATCCAGGGGACAGGGGAATCGACGTTTCGGGCATAAGCCCTTCTTCAGGATTATGTAACCTCCCCACTTGGTCCTGATGTTCCACATGGTAACCAAAAAAATTAATAGTCAAATGTGCACATGTGCCACAAGCCAAAACTATTCAACAATTACCGAAACTTACCTTTCACTTGATTTATTCCAATTAATTGAGGTATTCCCATTTGATGTTGTGTTATTTTCATGTCACTTAAGTGGAGTATCCCATGAGCTATCATTCTTTTGATTCAGGAGATTTGGGGAAACCTTACTGTCCAAATAAAAATGTTTATGCAACATCTTTAAAACAGAAATCAACCAGTATTGTGAGATTTCAAGCATTAACAAATTCTGCTTAGTTGGTCTTTCTTAAACATGTACATGCAATTTTCTCAGAAGTAACTTCAGAGATTATGCTTTGCTTTTTTGGTTTTTAAAGTTATCTCAAATTAAAATATGGCAAGAACACACTTGAGGGTTTTACAATATGAGGCCTCAGCAATGTTGTTGAGCTATTAAGTTTTGTTACTAGTCAGTTAACTTCTTCCCAATCTTTCCCATTTTTTAAAAAATAAAACTTAATGCCACCTAAGCTATTTCCATTGACTTTTGATTTAAATTAACATTTACATTTTAAATTTGTTTATCTCCTTAAACTTCAATGAAAGTTTCTCATTGAGTGCTTGAAGTAGCAACTTGTATCAAGTTATCCCAATTTCCGATGCAATTATATACCATTAGCCATGACCAAGATAACTTTCAGTCAGTAGATGTTCCAGAATTAACTGGTGCCTGTACCATCTTTAAATCCTGTTGTGCATTGTCAGCCTGGAGTTGCCCTGCATAGTTTCTGACATTTGTCCTAGACTTGGTAGACATGGAATCTGTGCCTCGCTGTGTAAGCAGGGACTTGGAGGTTCTGATGTCACTCAGTCAACATGCAATCTTTACTAAGTAGCTTCATATGCTCAGCCTGAACGTGGATGTATGACGGATGCATGTTCCCCATTACTCGTGTGTGGCATATCTCACTGTACAGAAAAATGATCTCAGCCCTCATCTGCAGGTTCAAGAGTGTGGTGCTAGAAAAGCACAGCAGGTCAGGCAGCATCTGAGAAGCAGGAGAATTGACGTTTCGGGCATAAGCCCTTCATCAGGAATGAGGCTTGTGGGCCAGGGGGCTGAGATATAAATGGGAGGGGACAGGGTTGAGGGAAAGGTAGTTGAGAAAACGATAGGTAGATGAAAGTGAGGGAGAAGGTGATAGGTCGGAGGGGTGGAGCGGATAGATGGGAAAGGTTATGCTCAGGTCAGGAGGGCAGTGCTGAGTTGGAGGCTTGTGACTGGGAAGATGTGAGAGAAGGGGAAAGGAGGAAGCTGTTGAAATCCACATTTTTCCTGTGCAGGGAATATGAGGTGTTCTTCCTCCAGGCGTCGGGTGGTCTAACAGTTTGGTAGTGGAGGAGGTCCAGGACCTACATGTCCTTGACGGAGCGGGAGGGGGGAGTTGAAGTGTTCACCACCGGCCGGTGGGTTGGTGGGTGTGAGTGTCCCAAAGATGTTCTCTGAAGCAATCGGCAAGAAGGCTTCCTGTCTCCCTGATATAGAGGAGACCACATATGGTGCAATGGATACAGTAGATGACTTCTCAGATGCTTTCTCAGCTACCTTCCGCCAACCCCACCCCCCTCCCATTTGTCTCTCAGCCCCCAGGCCACAAGCCTCATTCCTGATGAAGGGCTTATGCCTGAAATGCCGATTTTCCTGTTCCTCAGATGCTGCCTGACCTCTGTGCTTTTCTAGCACCACACTCTAGACTCTGATCTCTAGCATCTGCAGTCCTCACTTTCTCCTCATCTGCAAAGTATGACCCCAATGACTGATCTGTGGTTGTCGGTTTGCTTGCTAAGCTGGTGGGTTTGATCTCAGACGTTTCATCACCATGCTAAGAAACATCATCAGTGAGCCTCTGGTGAAGCATTGGTGTTCTGTCCCGCTTACGATTTGTGTGTCTTGGTTTGTTATGGTGGGTGGGATAATTTCCGGTTCTGTTTCTGAGGGGTTGGAAAATGGTGTCCAGCTCTGTGTGTTTGTTAATGGGGCTCCAGTTTGAATGCAAAGACTTGAGGAATTCCTATGCATGTCTTTATTTAGCCTGTCCCAGGATGGATGCATTGTCCCAGTTGAACTGGTGTCCCTCTTCATCTGTGTGTGTGGATTCTCGTGATAGTTAATCATGTCTTTTGGTGGCTAGTATGTGCTCATGCATCCTAGTGGCTAGTTTCTTGCCGGTTTGTCCAATGTAATGTTTGTTGCAGTCCTTGCAGGGTATTTTATATATTACGTTTGTTCTGCATACTGCAGGTATGGGGTCCTTTAACTTCATCAGTTGTTATTTTAGTGTGGTAGTATCTGAGGGCAAGGAAACTCTCCCCTATTTAGTTCCTTTAAATTGAGAGTGCTGAACCTTGCTGCTTGTTGCATGTTGGTCTTTGTGGTTGCCTTCATAAAGAAACAGAGATGGAGGCAAGAGGACCATAGACGGCAGTAAGCCTAGGAGCAGGAATAGGCTGGCTCACTGATGGATCTCAGCTGCAGGGACCCTCAGATGTGTGGGGTGTGCAGGAGAACCAGTGTTTTCAGGCCCTGACTCAATTTTCTGGGCATAAGCAAGGCAAAATGTTGACACAGACTCCACATGTTGCAGGACAATGTGATAGAACCATGTCAACTGCAGGATTGGGACTTGAGGATTGCAAGAGTGGGAGGCCATCCTCTCCCCATTGACCATGCAGGTCACTGCTACCCTGAACATTTATGATACTGGCTTCTTTCTGGGATCAACAGATGACCTGTGTGGGATCTCTCAATTGTACATCCACAAATATATCAGGATAGGTGACCAATATCATCTTTGCAAGGTCACATTGGGTCATTTCATTTCTCAACGACAAGGTCAGTGCTGCACCTTGGGGACTTGGGTTTGAGAATAAAGCTGTGTTCCCCTGGGTGCAGGGCACCATTGACTGCACACACGTGACACTGAGAAAGATGTATCACAACACTGCGGAATTTGTCTACAGGATAGAATCTCATTAACTAAAAGTTGAGGTGATCTGGGAGGTGTGTGCCTGCCACCCTAGCAACTAGCATAACTCCTAAACCCTGCAGTACTCTTGTGCACCTTGGTGGAACCAGGCGCTTTACACAGCTGCCACTATGCACACCTTTGTGCAACTCCTCACTGATGTGGAGTGCAGGTTTAATGCTGCTTATGCCTCAACCAGGCTCATGGTAGAGCAGAATATAGGGCTGCTGAAGATGTGATTCTACTGCTAGGTCTAGTCTTTGGGGAGGCCTCCCACATAGTGCAGATAGTGTGTGTCATATCATTGTGTACTCTGCACGTCTGTAGCAGGCAATGAGGTGATGTGCTGAATGCAGAGGACCTGGTGTGCTCTCCCAAGAAGGAAGACAAGGACATTAGGAAGGAGGAAGCTATTGTTGTTCCCTGACAAAGCTCAGCTGAATCAGGTTCTAAAAACTATGCACAGCCTCATTGAGAACCATTTCCAAAAGATGAGAACTGGGTGAAGCAAACAATTGTGGACTTTGGTCAGGATGCCAAAATCTGGTTTGCATTTTGGGGTGAATTTCAGCCTCTATTGATTTTGTTTGTGTTTATTTTTGCTTTCTGTGAATAAAGGCTCACGTTTGTATTCCTCGAATGGCTTGCCTATATGCAATATTCCCTTCCTGGGCAATGACAGGTTGCAGGTCTACAGAGAGCATTGAGTAGTGCTGGCTTAGATGGGATGTAGTTAGGGACGGGCAGAGTGCGTGAGGAATGGATTTGTATGTGTGAGGGAGTGTCAACCACACCAGCAATGTGTTGTGGAAAGCATGGCTTTGGGGTTATATGGCATGATGTTACAGATGAGGAGCAATGCCAGATAGCCACCTCTTTTCCAGATGAATAATGACCTTTCAAAAATGGCACAGGTGTAAAGGTGCTGAGTATTAAGTTGTTTTGCAAATGGTACACAGTAAGATGGGGCTGAGATCAGATACAAAGGACATCATAAAGGCATGATAGATAGTTAAAATAGCAAGTTTAGTAAGATATGGCAAGAAAACCTGTTAAGCCACATGATAAAAGACCCTCTAAAAGAACTTGAAACAACTTGGAATTAGCCAAAAAATGTAAGATTCAGCCCTTTGTCTCAGAAGATGAGAGGTAGTTTGGATGGTCAAGGAAGCCTCTGAAAAGGCAAAGCTTTTAGTCCACATTTGATGTCTGCAGTGATGTTTCTGAATCAATTATATTTCTGGCTCCCTGGCTGTGGTATCAGTACCGAGGTGACACTTGCTTCAAATACAAGAACAAAATCCACTGTCACTCTGGTTAGATGCCCAATGAAATAGCAATGCCCAATCATAACAATAAATCTGGAAATATAACATTTAGATATGTTCAAAACCACACATCTAGCAATGGAAAAATGGAAAATAGCCATCAGCTGAAAGAGTTAATTTGAGAAAGGGCAAGGCAAAACATTCACCAGGTGAATGTCATAGGATTATCATGTTATAGTTTTACATACTTTGTCTTAAGGGACAAAAGATTTTCCAGATAATTTCAAACTGTCTTTTCAATTTTTTTTGTCATTTCCTTGATTTTGCTTAAACATTCCAATAGCTCAAAACTTTTTATTATCTTTTGTTATATCGCAAATTTTTAAAAAATGAAAAGCATATGGAGTGAGATATTTCACAAATCTCTTGCCTTTACCACTTTTGAGTTCCAGTTGGATGTCTGGCAAACTTCAGCTTATCTGAATGCTTTGGGAACAAATTACAACATTTCACAACACAGAAAGTTTATCTTAAATTAAAAATGAAAAGTAAAGTCCACACCATTTCAGATTCTTGTCTTCTAAACTTAATAACTTTATTCTCAAACTAAATTAAAATCTTTGATGTTTACAAACAAGCTGAAAATGTGTTGCTGGAAAAGCGCAGCAGGTCAGGCAGCATCCAAGGAACAGGAGAATCGACGTTTCGGGCATAAGCCCTTCTTTAGGAATGAGGGACCCGACGAGGGAGTCACGGAGGGAGTGGTCTTTTCGGAACGCTGATAGGGGAGGGGAGGGAAATATATCCCTGGTGGTGGGGTCCGTTTGGAGGTGGCGGAAATGACGGCGGATGATACGTTGTACATGGAGGTTGGTGGGGTGGTAGGTGAGGACCAGTGGGGTCCTGTCCTGGTGGCGGTTGGAGGGGCAGGACTCAAGGACGGAGGAGCGGGAAGTGGAAGAGATGCAGTGGAGGGCATCGTCGAC
>NC_057713.1:111768546-111777238 GCF_004010195.1 Chiloscyllium plagiosum | reverse complement strand
TCCACCTATCGCATTTCCAATGCTCCTCCCCCAAGTCCCTCTTCCCTACCTTTTATCTTAGCCTGCTGGACACACTTTCCTCATTCCAGAAGAAGGGCTTATGCCCGAAACGTCGATTCTCCTGTTCCTTGGATGCTGCCTGACCTGCTCCGCTTTTCCAGCAACACATTTTCAGTTTTGATCTCCAGCATCTGCAGCCCTCACTTTCTCCTCCTGTTTACAAACAAGGCCTTGTTTTAGTAATACTTGACTTGAAGATAAGGCATGTTTTCATTGTGATAATCATGGAACCTTTTTACAAATGCATTCTGACTTCCAGTGGATGCCCTTTGACAATACTGAGGATAAAGGATTTGTGCAAGTTTGTGTCTGCACTGGAGGGTCCTTCTGTCTCTTAGCTCTTTTCCAAGTGACATTGCACTCCACTTTGTCTCACTACATCTAATAAGCACAGCAGAAGGGAAAGCATTCTCATTTAGCTACTGTTTGTGCCAAGGGATGTGTGTGTGTGTTTTCGGAACAGTATCATTTAGTCGGGTTTGGAAAGGAAATGTGAACATTGGGGAAATCACTTCCTCCCACACTGTCCCAGGAAGTTTTAAGGTCATATGAGCCATTTTTGAGATAGTAGCCGCAACTGTATCTACATTAGTTGTGTCTGAGACTGTTTGATTACACTGAAAAATGGGCTAAGGTTTGTTTCATGTTCTAATCATTTGTTTTGCTATTTTCTGTCTGTACTTCAATATCTAGTTCAAGGGTTACATTGAATAGCAGCATTTTCCTTACTATGTTCCTTAATATGTATTATTAATTTTTCCTTAATTATGGTCTTTATTATCAGCAGCATTTTCCCTTCCCCAGTTTACTTACCAACTCCCATATCTCCCCATTTCCCTAATCCAGCTGTAAAACATGCAGATGTACACTGTTGGCTAACTTAATTTGGACTTTTCCTAACACATTTTCAGAGTCTCTTTAGATGCTGATGAAAGAAATACATATTTTCCATCACACATTTCAACAATTACCAATGTAGCTCCCTCTATCAATCATTCTCTCTTCTCTGTAAAACTATCTGTCAATCACATTCTAGAATATTTTGTCATAAAAGTGGTGCTTTTCTCAAAGCTGTTCCTTTTTCTCAAAGTTACTGTGTCTTTGATTTTTTCAGAAAGATCGTAAAGTAGCCCAGGCTCCAAAATGGCTGAGTTGGTGCAGAGATGAATGGTTTATTGGGGCCCTTTCTGGTTACCCCTAAACAGATGATACCTCAGGCTAAAGGCTTTCATGTTTTAGAAATAACTTGTATGATGAAAGGGGAGTTGCCAGTCCTGGCAGCTGAGGTCTTTTGGTTCAGTTCAGTTGTGTGTGTAAAGAAAGGCTGGGTACTCTCTCTCCTTCTGCCCTTCTGATTTTGAACTGTGACTTGCCTGTGCTATGTTTTACTGTTTGTGCCAAGAGGTGTGTGTGTTTTTGGAAACAGCATCATTAAGTTGGGTTTGGATAGGATAAGTTATCGGATATTCTATTTGCTGTTCTTTGTGTTTCATTCCATAATTTTGTAAATAAATTTGTTTGTTTAAAACTTGGCAATCAACCCAGCTAATTTAACCGGGGAATATCCACTATACACCTAGCTAAACAAATAGCAAAGTTACAATCTGGGCTACCTGCTTAAAGAGGTTTTGAGGGGTCCATAACAGTTCCAATGCCAATTCAACTTTTTGTTTTACTTAAGAATTACTCAGCAAGTGTTTAAACTGCAAGCTAAGATTGCTGCATCTTAGCCTCTCAAATTTAAAGCCAATTACATCTTCACTTCTGAGATATCCCACTTCTGACACCACTATTAAATTTTCAGTATACATAGCCATTGTTACCTAATATAAGTACTTGACGGTTTGTCAATGATTTTCAAATAGATTCTTAAGTTTGTTTAAAGCAGTAGTTTAGACCTGATACATTAATTAATTAGACAAAAAAGTATACAATCCATGTCAGCTGAGGATGGTTCACTGCTATCAGAAGATGAAAAGGCAGTTGACTTTTTTTATTCACTTGTGGCACTCATTGGAATTTATTTCCTATTCCCAGTTGTCCTTGAGAAGACGATTGTGAGGTACCTCTTAAACTACTGCAGTGCGTGCTGTAAATAGATGCACAATGTCATCTGGGAGGTAATTCCGGTCACATGAAGGAATGGCAATATATTTTTAAGTCAGGATGATGAGTAGTTTGGAGGAAACTTGCAGGCTGGGGTGTTTCCACATATCTGCTGCCCTCGACCGCCTAGATGCAAGTGGTCATGGATTTGGAAATTACTGTTCAAGGACCCTTGGTGAATTTCTACAGTGCATCTTGCAGAAAGCACACACTGCTGCTGTAAGCATCAGTGGTGGAGGGAGTGGATATTGTACATGTCATGCCAATCAAATGGGCTGCTTTGTCTTGGATGGTGTCAAGCTTCTCGAGTGTTGTTGGAGTTGCGTGTATCCAGGCAAGTGGGGTGTATTCCATCACACTCTCGACTTGAGCCTTGTAGATGGTGGACAAGCTTTGCGGTGTCAGGAGGTGAGTTGATCTCATGAACGAAGGCAGCATCCTGCTCTTTAGCCAATGCTTGGGAATGCTTTCCTAAGACTTCCTTCTCCTCTTCTGGTCTATCTTCCATCTTGAGAAGACAGGTCTCTGATGGTGATCTAAGGACCTACTCATGAGGATTATGCTCTGACCTTGACCGCTTGCTAATGCATCCTAATTCTCAGAGTTGGTAGTTTACACTGTGTCAACCACCCATTTGAATTGTTTCAACCAATGGATCACAGGATCACTCATGATATCAGGATGACCTTGTCTACCTTCATCTGAACGTGGGTCACCTTTCCAGGAACAAGACATTTTCTATATCTAAACACTGCATTGAGAAGAGGATCAATATGGTGCCAGAGAAATGTTTAATGATAGTTCAATGGAACACTACATCCTTGGTAAGTGATTCTTGGTTTTCTTGTAGTTTCCTTTTCTCTTTATTTACAAGAAATTTGAAAGGTTAGTTACTGCTGTAATAATAGTTACAGGAGATCTTATGCTACACAGGAAATACAAGGAAAATTCATTTTAAAGAGACTCAAATTTACAATATATAACCTAATGTAGACCTACAGCTTAGAATAAGTTGTATGACAGCTCAATGCAACAAGTAATTACATTTCATGTGAGGTTTTCTGTGTGGTGAATAAATAGAATCCAAGGTGAAATTTAGTGATGGCAAGGGCAGCCATGTTCCCCTTAAGAGATTTGACAACACACAAATCAAATAGAGTGCAAGCAAAGTTACTCTAAGTAACAGAAGTATGTTCTGTTTCTCTTAACTTGCCTAATACAATAAACAGACCTCTTACTGTCCTGCTTGATTACAAGTTGAGTGCTGAAGTATGAATTCACCATATCTGCTTCACACATACCAATACAACTGTTCTGAGGGCCCTGCAGCAATTTTTGTCAAAGAGTGGATAAAACATGACAAACTTGAAAAAGTTGCTCCAGAGCTTAGAAAAATAAGTCCCCCAAAGAGACTAACTACTCAGAAAAAGAAATTCTGACAAACATCCCTAAATATCGCTAATGACTGTTGATTACTGCTTCAGAATTTTTGCTCATGTTTCAAGGTCATGATCTGCATATTCTTTCCTGCGTGGAATCAGAAACAGAAGGCCTCATTTGTGAGTAATGAGAAGATTGATTTTGCCTAGAAGCATGGTGGGTCAGGAATTTTAACATGGCTTCAGCTGAAATTAATGAGAAATGAGAAAAGCATAAGCATTTCGAAGTGCAATTGACACAGCAGTTCTCTTCAGAATTATTTGACGTGTGTTGATATTTTGCTATTGCGTGTTGGAGATTGACATCAATTTGCGCTTCTCTTTGCTGAATTTAAATGTTAGCTATAGCTCAAAAGCACAAACAGTTAATAAATTATATGTTTAGCTGGTTTTTACTTTGCTGAGTTTGTCTTCTATTTAATTGTGTTTTTCTAACAGATTGCATGATTTCCTGTTATAGCTGACCCACCCAGTCTTATCCCATTTCGAAAGATAAAACTTTGTCTTCATGCAAAACTTTATGGCAAGCTTCCCTAAGTTAAGAATGTTGACAACAATTTATTATTATTTAAATCTGTGCTGCCTGGTGTGACCAAGGGGCCACTTCTGGTTGCTTGGCAATGTGGAAGTCCATTACAACAAATTAATTCCTTAAAAAAAGTTAAGATTTGCTGATAGGAGAAAAGAGACAACCACAAGTGTTACGTACTGAAGGAAACTAAAGGAATAAATTCTGCAGTTGGCTCTGTTATTGTATCTCAGTGGTAGCAATCCATTTCTGAATGCAATTGTAACTACAGGTCACACTCAAGAAACTTGATCCTAATACCCGGGTTGACACTCCAGTGCAGTATAGGACAATTATGTTGTTGGAGATGGTGTCTATCAGATAAGACGTTAAACTAAAGCCCTCTCCTTCACTTACCTGTCATGAGATTATACTGCTGCTTTGAAACTGGGGGTGCTCTATCAGCCTTCCAGCTTATGAATGGGCCCCCACAAATGGGCTGAATGGCCTCTTTGTGCAACATAGGGATTCTATGATTCTATGTTTGGCCACACGAGTGTGCTCACCAATGAGATTGCAGCTGATCTATTTGTGTTTCAAATTCCATATTCTCATCTACCACCAATAACTGTTGATTTCTTTGCCTAAAAGAATTATTAAATAATTGTTGAATTATTTAATAATTGTGCCTCCTCAGCCTTCTGTGGTAGAATTCCAAAGTTACATAGCCCTCTGTATCCTAAAAGAATCACCCTAATTTTAAAACATAGCCGCCTAGCTTCACGATAGGAAACATCCTTTCCATATCCATTTTGTCAAGACCATTCAGGATCCTATACACTTTAAACAAGTCATCTCTCTCACTCTTCTAAACTCCAGTGAAAACAGTTACAGCCTGGCGAACCTATCCACATAAGACAAATCACTAATTCTAGATATCAATCTAACTAACCTCCATTGAGCTGCCTCCAATGCACTTACATCCTTCCTTAATAAGTAGACCAAAACTGCACATAGCATTTGAGATGTGGTCTCACAAATTCCCTATATAACTGAAGCATAACATAATTACTATGTTCAATTCCTCTTAGAAAAAAGGGTAGTATCACGTTAGCATTGATGATTGCATGTTGTATCTGTTCTTAGCTTTTTGTAACTCATGGAGATCCATTCAAAGATGAGTCTTCCTTCTGGCCATGAAATTAACCAATTCAGGGAAAATCACATTTGAGAGACTATTCTCCATACAGTGTAGCTTCCTGAAGTTGACAATCAAGCTCTAAACCCACAGGAAATTCCTAGTTGTGAATGTAGTGTTGCAAAGATGGGTAGAGTAATAGTAGATTGGGAGGCAGGGATTTAGAATTTGATGTTTGTAAAATCGTTAAATTGTAAAATGCTGGGGGGATGGAGGAGGTATTGCACGGTCCCTTTAAAAGATGATGCTTTTTCTGCGCTTAGAGCGTAAAATGGATGTCTGTGAGCAGAAGCTTGAATTAGCAAGTACAGAGAGAGTACCAACTGAAACATTTGTATCGAAAGGCCATACAGTTAGCAGGCCAAGCCGCAGTTTTACCAAGACAGCATGCTTTTGAATTTAGCCAATCAATTTGAACCAGGCACTTAGATACCAAAAACCTTTTAAATTTAAATGTGATGGGTTTGACAACATAGGATCAATGCTATTGTAACAAATATTGATATTTTATCACAGGTATAAAAGGAGGGGGCAGTTGGACATAGACCCCAGAGCTAACAGCCCTCAGCCATCCATCAAAGCTATCAGTCCTCAGCTCTTTCTCTCTCTCTCTCTCTCTGGAGAAATTGGCTCTCACAGTCGTCTATATATTAGAGAAAGCACCATCTAAATAGCAAAGGCATTCTTGACAGAAGAATAACAAAGAAGGTATTCCTGACAGAAGAATCAATGGAGAAGGCACTGAACATTCCAGAAGACATGTAAACTGGCTGTAATTTCAAGAGAATAATTTTTGTTTGTCAATTGAGTGGAACTTGTATTTATTGGAACAGCACGCCATTAGAATCTTGTTTTATTTGGGAATAGGTAATGGTTAGAAGGGTTTTATTTGGTTAACTTAGTTAATTGTTCACTGTTAGAGTTAGATAAATAAATTGTTACTTGCTAATTTTAAAGTGAGTGTCAAGGATTTACTTTATTTAAATACTAGAAGTTACTGAAAAGCAGGTTACACCACTTTTCACACTTTTTTTACAGATTACAGAGCGAGGTGCTCCTCTTTGTTGGGGGGGGGTGGCGGTCACCGTCTGCTTTATAACAAAGCAGAAGAGAACTGGAAATAGTTGCGTTATGGTAGTCAGAACAACTGGGAGACATTCAAGAAGATGTTGTGGACTCAGAACAAATATGTTCCTGCAAAGGAATGGGTGAAATTCACAAATCTAGACTCCATTGGATCTCAAAGAGCATAAAAGGATATGATTAGGAAGTGAAATTTGCAACTGATACTGAGAACACAGTATTGTAGAAAGTGCAAAGGGTAAAGAAGGTGCAGAGGTGAAAGTTACAAGGAGGTTAGGAAAGCCAAGAGCAGCATGAAGAAATATTAGCAAATAAAATCAAAGAAAATCAAATGTGTTTTATCTACATACAAAGAGCAGAAAGATAACTATGAAGATGATATCTTCGAGACTGTGTGGAAGTGGAAGACATAGGCATGTTTCTTCATTAATACTTTGCATCTGACTTCATAAAAAAGGGTGATGATGCAAATATTGTTATGATACTTTGGATTACATTATTGATTAGGGGAGGCATAAACAGGTTTAGCATTTTTTAAAGAGGATAAACTACCAGTCGCAAATGAAGAATATCCAAGTTTACTTAGAAAAACAAAGGTTAAAATGGTGGAGAATCTGACTATCATTTTCCAATTGTCTCTGACTCCAGTCCTGGTGATGGAGCACTAAAGGCCTACTAATGTTCTGTTTGGAAAGAGAGGAAGAGGAACTCTGCTGAACTGTAACTTTGATGTTTGACAAATTATTGGAAATATTTATAGGGGCCTTATGGCTATTTCAAGTAATCAAGAGCAATTAGTATGGATTTGTTTGGGTTAGTTTGTATTTTAGTAACCTGATTGAAGTTTCTGAGAACATAATAACAAGTGCACTATGTATTGTTCACATAGATTTTAGTAATCAGCTTTTGCTAGATGCCACAGGAAGTTCAGCTTGAAAAGAGCCCTGAGACCAAGGAGAGTGGATTATTGGGTCCAAAATAAGCTCAGCGTCAGAAAGCAAATGGTAATAATCAATGTGTGTTATTGTGACTAGAAGGCTGTTTCCAATGGGATCTCATAGGACTCCATGCTAATTGCCTTGCCTTTTGTGATATATGTACATATGTTCTCCCCATGTCTGTGTGGGTTTCTGCCTGGTACTCTGGTTTCCTCCCACACTCCAAAGATGTGCAGATTGGGTGGAGTGGCCATGCTAAATTGCCCAATACTGTCCAGAGTTGTGCAGACTAGATGGGTTAGCCATGTTAATTGCCGGGTTACTGAGATGGGGTGAATGTGGATGGGATGCTCTTAGGAAGTTTGGTGCAGACTTGATTAGCTCAATGACCTCTTTCTGCACTATAGGGATTCTATGGTTCTATGATATCAATATTTGACTTAAATATTGGGAACATGTCTCGGAAGTTTGAAGGTGCTTCAAAAATGGTTCACAGCGAGGAAGAAAGCAATGGAATGGTCAGGTGGTCAGAAAAGTGTCAAATGGGATTTATTCTGGAAAAATGTGAAGTAATGCATTGGGGAAGGGAATGCACATCAAACTGTCAGATATTGGAAAATGTAAAGGAACAGGTACATGAGAGTATTATCACAAGAAACATATGCTGTAGTATTGTGTTCTGGCCATTGCCTCACAAAAAGGATGTCACCACACCAGTGATGATATAGAGAAGACTTAAAAAGATATTGCCAGGATAGGAAAAATTTTAATAAAGGGCCTTAGTCAAGGTTTGATTACTCGGAAGAAAAAGATAGGACAAACGAATTTAATGACAAAACAGGGAGAACTCATGATAAAAATAGAACAGTGTGCTTCTTATTATAATGAAATTATATGAGGTGGTGAGAAAACAAATAACAGAAGCAAAGAGGAAGTATGAAAAGAAACTGGCAACTAACATAAAAGGGGATCCTAAAGTCTGCTATAGGCAAATAAATAACATAAGGGTGGTAAAGGAAGGAGTAACTAGAGACCAAAAAGGAGATTTACACAAAGAGACAGAGGGCAAGGCTGAAGTATTGGACTAATAGATTTCATATGTCTTTTCCAAGGAAGAAGATACTATTCAGGCCATGTAGGAAAATCAGTTGATAAAAGTTTTTGAAATAGATAAGGAGGAAGGATTAGATAGGCTGCCTGTACTAAAAGTTAGGCAAAAGTGAGGACTGCAGATGCTGGAAACCAGAGTTTAGATCAGAGTGGTGCTGGAAAAGCACAGCAAGTTAGGAAGCATCCGAGGAGCAGGAAAATTGATGTTTCAGCCAAAAGCCCTTCATCAGCAATGGAGGCAGAGAGCCTC
>NC_057713.1:111736219-111768490 GCF_004010195.1 Chiloscyllium plagiosum | reverse complement strand
CCAGGCGTCGGGTGTTGAGGGAGCGGCGGTGAAGGAGGCCCAGGACCTGCATGTCCTCAGCAGAGTGGGAGGGGGAGTTGAAATGTTGGGCCACGGGTGGTTTGGTTGATTGGTCCGGGTGTCTCGGAGATGTTCCCGAAAGCGCTCTGTGAGGAGGCGTCCAGTCTCCCCAATGTAGAGGTGACCGCTTCGGGAGCAGTGCATACAATAAATGACATTGGTGGATGTGCAGGCGAAACATTGATGGATGTGGAAGGCTCCTGCAGTTGATAATGTATTAGAAACAAATCAGTTGCATCCAAAAGATACAGAAAATTTGTGTGTGGAAATTGCAAAGACATTGGCAATAATTTTTCAATATTTCTTCAATTGATAAGTAATGTCAGATACCTGTACAGAGGAGGAAGTGCTGGATGTCTTAAAATGAATAAAGGTGGATAAATCCCCAGGATCTGATCAGGTGCATCCCGGAAATTTATGGGAAACTATGCAAATGACTGCTGCATCCCTTGCTGAGATATTTGCATTGTCGATAGCCATGGGCGAGATGCTGGAAACTGGAGAGTGGCTAATGTGGTGCCATTATTTTAAAATGTGGTAAGGAAAAGGCACAGAACTATAAATCGTTTAGCCTGACGTCATCGGTGGTTAAGTTGTTAGAGCAGATTCTGAGGGACAGGGTTTATATGTATTTGGAAAGGCAAGGACTGATTCGGGATAGTCAACATGGTTTTGTGCATGGGAAATCATGTCTCACTAACTTGACTGAGTTTTTTGGAAAAGTAATAAAGAAGATCAATGAAGGTAGAATGATGGACATTGTCTAAATGGGCTTCAGCAAGGTGTTCGGCAAGGTTCCGAATGGTATATTGGTTAGCAAGGTTAAATCACATGGAATCCAGGGAGAGCTAGATATTTGGATACAAAATTGGCTTGAAGGTAGTTGACAGAAGCTAGTACTAGAGGGTTGCTTTTCAGTCTGGAGGCTTGTGACCAGCAGCGTGCTGCAAGGATTGGTGCTGGGTCCACAGCTTTTAATCTTTTATACAGATGATTTGGATGTGAATACAGGAGAACTGGTTAGTAAGTTAGCAGATGACACCAAAATTGGTGATATAGTGGAAGTGAAGATTATCTCAGAATACAATGGGACCTTGATCAGATAGGTGATGGGCTAAGAAGTGGCGGATAGAGTTCAATTTGTGGTGCTGCATTTTGGAAAGGCAAATCAAGGCAGGACTTATACACTTAATGGTAGGGTCCTGGGGAGTGTTGCTGAACAAGGAGACCTTAAGGTGCAGGTTCACAGTTCCTTGAAGGTGGAGTCGCAGATAGAAAGGGTGGTAAAGGCGGCATCTGGTTCGCTTGTCTTTATTGGGCAATGCATTGAGTATAGGATTTGGAATGTCATGTTGCAGCTGTATAGGACATTGGTTAGGCCAGTTGTGGAATAGTGCATTCAATTCTTTTCTCCCTGCAATAGAAAAATGGTGTTAAACTTGAAAGGGTTCAGAAAAGATTTACAAGGATGTTGTCAGGATTGGAGGGTTTGAGCTATAGGAAGAGGTTGAATAGACTGGGGCTATCTCCCCTGGAGCATCGGACGCTGAGGGGTGACCTTGTAGAGGTTTATAAAATCATGAGGGACATAGATAGAGTGACTGGCAAGGTCTTTTTCCAGGGTAGAGGTGTCCAAAAACAGAGGGCATAGATTTAAGGTGAGAGGGAAAAGATTTAAAAGTGAACTAAGGGTTAACTTTTCCACACAAAGTGTGATGTGTGTGTGGAATGAGCTGCCAGAGGAAGTGGTGATGACTGGTACAATAACAACATTTAAAAGGAATCTGGATGGATACATGGACAGTAAGTGTTTAGAGTGATATGGGCCAAATGCTGGCACATGAGACTAGATTAATTTAGGATATCTCATTGGCATGGATGATTTGGACTGTTTTCCTGCTGTACAACTGTATGACTCTATGACTCGAGAATTGCAAACATGATGCCTTTCTTCAAAAATGTATGCATGGATGCACCAAGCAACTGCAGAGTAATCAGTTTAACTTCAGTGGCTAAGAAGCTCCTCAAACTAATAATTCAGGAGAAAATTAATAGTCACATTGACAAACACAGGATAATTCAGGACAGTCAGCATGGATTTCCTTATGAAAATGCACATTGAACGAGTTGACTGTTTTTTTTTCAGGTAAAGCAGCACGGTGGCACAGTGGTTAGCACAGCTGCCCCACAGCACCAGAGACCTGGGTTCAATTCCCACCTCAGGCAACTGTCTGTGTGGAGTTTGCACATTCTCCCTGTGTTTGCGTGGGTTTTCTCCGGGTACTCCAGTTTCCTCCCACAGTCCAAAAATGTGCATGTTAGGTGAATTAGCCATGCTAAATTGCCCGTAGTGTTAGATGTAGGGGAATGGGTCTGGGTGAGTTGCTCTTCGGAGGGTCGGTGTGGGCTTGTTGGGCCGAAGGGCCTGTTTCCACACTGTAAGTAATCTAAAGAGTGGACTGGTGAGTGGATACGTTTAACAGATTTCCAGTAGGTCTTTGATAACGTGCATCAGTACATATGTTAGTAAAGTTAAAGCTCACAGAATAAAAGCAAAACGGACTTAAAATTGGCTGAGTGACAGGACACAGGGAATAATGGTTAATCAATGTTTTTTTGACTGTGTAAGGTTAGTACTGTAGTGACGTTCAGTGGTGTCAGTGCCGGAACCCTTATTTTTCTTGATAGATACTAACAGTCTGGACCCTGCTGCATAGACATGATTTCAAAATTGCAGATGACATGAAAATAGGAAGCATTATAATTTATGAGGAGAATTGTGCAGAATTTCAGCATGACGTTTCAACCTGATGCAGTGCGTCATTATCGCAAATGCAATTTAATGCAGAGAAGTTTGAGATGATACATTTTGGCAGGAAGAACGCAGAGTAACAATACAAAATAAGGGTGCAACACTAAAGGGGGTGCAAGAGCAGAGGGACCTGGGTGTAAATATATGTAAGTCATTATAAGTAATTAACTCCATTTACAAATTTGCTGATGACATCACCGTAGTAGATTGGATGTCAAACAACGATGAGACAGTACAGGAAAGAGAGAGACAGCTTAGTGGTATGTATAATGATAACAATCTCTCCCTCAATGTCAGCAAAATGAACAAGCCGGTCATTGACTTCAGGATGCGGAATCGAGGATTTGCCTCGGTCTTGGGAAAATAGCTATTATAATCAAGGACCCCTCCCACCCTGGTTATATTTTCTTCTTCCATCAAGAAGAACACATGTACCAACTGATTCGAGAACAGCTTCTTCCCCACTGCTATCAGACTTATGAATGGACCTCTCATATTAGAGTTGATCTTCTCTGTACTTTCCCTCTAGCTGTAACACTATGTTCTGCATTCTGTTCGATTACCCTTATGTTTTTATGTAAGGTATGATTTGCCTGGTTAGCATGTAAAACAATACTTTTCACTATCTCAGTACATGAGAATAATAAATCAAATAAAATCAAAAGTATCAGGACAGGTTGAGAGAATGTTAATAAAGCATACAAAATCTAGGGTTTCATTATTGGTTTACGGAACACAATATCAAGGACGCTGTGTTGAACATAAAAGGACTACCTACCTGAGGAAGGAGTGGGGTCTCTGAAAATTTGTGGTTTCAAATACAGGAAGTCCCCGAGTTACGAATGAGTTCCATTTTTAAGTCTGTTCGTCAGTCGAATTTATACGTGAGTCGGAACAGTTACATATAGCGTCAATTAGTCAAATGTTTGTCTGAGTATTATGGTATATATTTTGCCTAAAACATCTTAAACATAATAATACAGTAATAAAAAATGTAACTACAGTACAGCACAGTGTTTTGAGCATCGCGCAAAGTAAACTGCCCATTTGTTAGTACGAATCATTGTATGTAACTTGATTTTTTAAAAGTAGGCTTTACGGCGATCGGTTCGTAAATTGGGCGTTCGTAACCTGGGGAAAGCCTGTAAACCTGTTGGACTATAACCCGCTATGTGATTTTTGAACTTGAAAAGCCACTATAGTTTTGCCTCAAGTTGAGCATTGTGCAAAGTTCTGAGCACCGCAATTAAGAAAGGATGTGAACACATTTAAGAGAGTGCAAAAGACTTTTATAAGTGCAATTCCAGGAATGAGAAATTTAAATTATGAGGATAGATCAGAAAGCTGGGACTTTTCTCTTCGGAGAAGACTGTGGAGGAATGATTGTCATGATTTCACACCTTCAACACATTATCTGGACTGACACACCAATTGTTAAAGTTCATTTGAGAACGTAACTTTTAAAAAGAAATTGCGATTTACGTATGAAAAAACTGGAATCAACGTGGTCATTCTAAAAGATGAGAGACTTAACAAACAGTCCAGGTCTTTTTCAAAATATAATTTCAGTTACATCAACTTTTGCTATAAATTCTGTGTCTTACAATCTTATTATCCACAACCACCTGATGAAGGAGCGCTGCTCCGAAAGCTAGTGCTTCCAATTAAACCTGTTGGACTGTAACCTGGTGTTGTGTGATTTTTAACTTTGAGGCATGATTGAATTATTCAAAATCATGAGGGGCCTGGACACAGTCAACAGGGGTCAAAAGTCCCCATTCATGAAAGGCGTAGATTTAAAGCAATTAATAAAAGAAGCAAGAGTGATGTAAGTAAAATATTTTTCACACAACCGAGAGGTTAGAGTCTGGAGCCTGGGAGTGTGGCAGAGGCAGGTTCAATTAACTCATTCAGGAAGAGAGTTATTCACAATGGAACAACATAGAGACTAACGGGAATAAGAATAATACTTGGTGAAAGTCTCAGTTGAAGTACCACTAAATGTCGTACCTTTCTGCGTTAACAAATGTTATTTTCTGCGACGCCAAGATCGTGATTTAACATGTAAACCCGGTTCTGGATACAACTTAACCGCAAGTACTCGCACTGTCTCTGTGTGTGAACCCCGGACCCTGGATAATTATATACATTGTGCGGACCCGTTATAATTACATGCCCCGGACCCTGGATAATTATATACATTGGGCCCCGGACCCGTTCTAATCACGCGCCCCGTACCCTGAGTAATCATATACACCCGGGCCCGGACTCTGTATAAGTTACAAACGCCGGCCCCCCCTCGACCCGGTTTAATCACCCACCCCGGACCCTGTATACTCGCACACCCCGGGCCCCAGTGCCTGAATATCAACCATTCGACGTCTGACGTCATGGCGCAGTGAGCGGTCCCTGTAGTTGTTGGTGGAACCGGAGAGAAAGGGTCTGTCCGTGGATCCGGGAGTCGGGCCCCGCTGTGAGGAAAAGGTAACGGTCCGATCATAGTGTGAGGGAGGACGGGCTTTTGAGTTCCGGTGCATCGGCGGACAGCCGTCAGTTGCCGTGATCTGAGTTTCGGAGCATGAAGGAGAGACTGAGAGACCCCAGCCTCGTGCCCCCTCCCCGGGAGTAAATTACTGTAGATGCTGGAATCTGTACTGAAAACAACATTACTGGAAATCACAGCGGGTCAGACAGTATCCATGGAGAGAAAGCAAGTTATCGTTTCTAGTATCGGTGACCCTTTATCAGAGTCTGGTGAAAAGTCAGCTAGACTGGAAAGGTTAGCTTGCTGTCCATGGATGCTGCCTGACCTGCTGTCACCACCGTCTCTCCCCTACCTTCCCCTCACCCCAGGACCCACTGTTTCCCCTTCTTCCACCCCCCCCCCCCCGTCAGCACTCTCCTCTTTCCCCTCCCCTCACTCAATCTCCGGACCCCCCCCAAGTCAGCATGCCTCCTCCTCCCTCTTGCCGACACCCCTCCAGTGTCACTCTAACAATAGACTCCTTCTCCCTCATCTCTGCCCCTTCAACATTTGCTCATTCTTTCCTTCCCCTCCTGTGTACCCCTTGTTCCCTTCCCCTCATTCCCCCAGCTTACCCCTCATTCCCTCCTGCCCTCCGTTATTGTTCCCTTCTGCCCTTTCCCCCCCATCATTCCCTAATCCCAACCTGTCAGCACCCCTCCCTAGCTTTGGTTTTGAGTGCTTTGTATTGAAGCAATTCCAAATGTGTAACCTTGCCATCGTGTGCAATCTGTTTTAAAGTGGAGCCAAAATCCATATCGCAGGCCTGGGTGTGAGATCTTGCAAACTAAATGTGCACCTAATTACAGTGAAGCCGTTTGTTTGTTTTGCTGAAATGATGAGGCTCACAGCAAGTTTTCCTAAAATCAGTTGTTCATTTAATTATTTTAAGTTGTTTAAAGACATAAAATTACTCATTATGTAACATTGGCTGTAGATAAGTCAATTTATTTCAAGTATGGACATTACTTGCCAAGAGTTCTTTTTGTCTGAGTGCAAAATGTTTTCAAGAAAGACTTACACTTGTGTACTGCCTTTCACGTTCACAAGTCATTCTGGTTTACAGCCAAGGAAATATTTTTGAATTGTTGACTGTTGTAGGAAATATGTTGACTAACTTGTGATATTGCAGCAATACACTACAAACTACAATGTAGTTTGGGTAAATCATTTGTGTTGTTGGGTTGAAGTTTAAATATTGGTCAGAACACTGGAAAAAACTGGTCTCATCTTCTTTGAAATAGCATCATGGAATCCTTTACATCCAGCTAAGAAGGTAGATGAGATCTTGGTTTCACACCTCAACAGAAAGATGGCACCTCTGGCATGGCACTCAGTTGTGACTGTATTGGAATCTTGAGTATTGTTCTAGAATGGATCAGAACTGAGAGATTTACAAACTTAAATAAAGCTGGTACCAGGATTTTAATTGATCATGATGCAAACTTGTGTTCTCTTAAATAAATCTTTCAGTATATTTGTCGTAAGTCATTATAAATCATCAGAACATCTCATCGTGTGTGTCAAGTTTTTGCAAGAGCTACTTGGCCAGTCCTATTTACGTTTCCTGTGTAGTTCTGCAACTGTTTCTCTTCACGTTACCAGTCGCGATTCTCTTGAGAGCTCAGATTAACTCGGACAGTTAATTCTAGATCCTAACCACACTGTCCAAAAAAAGATTTTCCTCATGCCATGCCATTCTAAGGTGATAGATAAAAGAGCCAGTGTCATCCAGCTTTCGATGGGGAGCAGTTTCTCCTCCTAGTCTGTCTGGACCCCTCATGATTTTGAACAGAGAAAATGTTTTTTCCATTTTTTTTCTTCTCGAAGGAGAACAATCTCAGCTTGAAGCCCCAGTTTCTCAACTTCTTTTACCATCTTCATTATTTGCAAGTGGTTGGAGAATCAGACTTTCCAAGGGCACATTGTTGTGATTTCTATTTACCACTGTGAGAAATTATTTACGTAGCATCTTTTTAACTGAGGAAAAACCTTGAGCTGTTTGATGAAAAGTGCAAAATGTATGAGTTAAAATAAAATATGAGAGGAGTGGGTTTGTAGAATGGAAAGGGATACAGCAATTTTGACTGTTCATGGAGAGCTTTAAAGGCAAGCAGAAGAATTTTAAATCTGTAGTGTTCAGGGACCAAGTTAAATTGTTTCCATAAGTCAACCTTTACCAGACCAATGAAAAACATAATTAGATTTGAAGGAAGATTGCTAAATGATTTTTATGCATAGTTTGCCTCAATGGTATATATATTACTTACATAAAGTGTGCCAGTTACCTGAACACATTGTGATCTCTGCTTGAGAGGGTGTCTTGCACTTCATGGCTTTGATAAGTTCACTGGTCTCCTGAGTAATAACTGTATTTTGTATTGAGCTACACCTGAAAGAACTTTGCATTACTGTGGAATGGGAAGCTTAACAACTTGATTGCTCCGTTTGTAAGATCACAAAACTTTAAATAGTCATCCATAATTAATGGTTTACATAGACTATTCACCAGTTTCCAGAACTTGGAGTACAGTATCTTTGTGCATGGTTGTTCAGTATTGCTGCTGGCAATGAAGGAATTCAGTTAAACTTTGTGTTGCATGGAACAAACACAGAGAATTGGGGGTAAATTCAGCTAGTCTGACAGCATCTGTGGCAGAGAAACAGTTAAAGTTTCAGATTGAGTTCTGAGAGAGTGTAACAGTTTATTCTATTTTTCTCTCTGTTTGGACTACCAGACCATCTAAGTTTCACTAGAAGCAGGAGGGAAGCTTATAGGTGGCACTCTTTCCATGTATTTGCTGCCCTTATCCTTATAGTTGGTAGAGGTTGTGTGTTTTTGGAAGGTGCTGTCAGAGGAGCTTGGTGAGTTGCCACTGGGCATTTTGTGGATTGACCTCCAGCAACCACAGCCATCATGCGCTGTGCTTGTCATAACTCCAAACAGATTTTTTTCAGTTTTCCTCTGTTTCACATTGATTCCAGTTTTGTAAGCTTTCTTGATGGCATACTCGGTTGATTGCTGCTTTCCAAGTGCACTCGTTCTTAACTCGCCTCTGGAGTTCCATCTTTTTTGTCTGTGTTTGGACCAAGATTATATTGAGTTCAGAAGCTGTTTTAGAACTCAAACGGAGTGTCAGTAAGCAGGTTATTTCTGAGCCGGGGCTATTTGATTGCACTTTTGCCAACCCTGCAATCACTGTGCTGAAGGACAAAGGTGGACTTGTCGTAATTGGCCAGTTTGAATTTGTCTTACATTTTGTGTGCAGGACATTATTTGGGAAGTTTTCACATTGTAGGTGTACCGGAAAGCTTGACTAAAGGCAGGCCTCATTCTGGAGTACAAGTCTTCAGTTCTGTTTCCAGAATGTTGTTAGGATTAAATACCTTCATGGTATCCAGTGCCTTCAGCTGTTTCTTAATATTGTGCTGTGAATCAAAGTAGTTAAAGATTGACATGTGTAATGTTGTGTATGTCAATTGGAGGCTAAGATTGATCATCTGCTTGGTATTTATGACTGAAGATATTTGCACATTTTGCATTGATGTGATGGGCTCACAGCATTCTTTGAATACCTCCAATTAAATTATACCCTTTCATAAATAAGGGGGCCAAAACTGTTCTCAGTATTCCCAGATGTGGTCTCACCAGCACCTTGTTCAGTTGCACTCAGCCTTCCCTACTGTTATACTTCAAACCCCTTGAAATCAGAACTGACATTCATTGGCCTAATGGATTACCTGCACCCATATGCTACCTTTCATGTTTCCAAGGATCCAGAACTTCATTTGTGTTGCATCTTTCTGTAGTTTTTCTCCATGTAAATATTTTTTCTTATGTTCTTCTTTCCAAAATAAACAATTTCACATTTTTCCACATTAACTCCATTTTGTCAAATTTTTGCCTACTTACTTAACGTATCAGTATCTCTCTCCCTCTCACAACCTGCCTTTCCAATATTTTTGTCATTTGCAATTTTTGGCTACAGTACATTCACTTCCTTCCTCCAAGTTATTAATATATATTGTAAACAGTTACAGTCTCCGCACTGATCCCTTGGAACTCCACTGGTTACAGGTTGCCAATCTGAAAAATAACTTGTTATCCCTGCTTCTTGTTTCCTGTCCATTAGCCAATCCCCTATCCACCCTAACACCATGAACTCCTATCTTATGACTTAACCTTTTGGAGAGTGTCTTGTTGAATGTCGCTGGGAGTCCAAATACAACATAACTACTGGTACGCCCTTTATTTACCTCAGGTTGACTTTTCTCAAACCTTTAACAAATTGGTCAGATATAATTTCCCTTTCATGAAGCCATATTAACTTTGCTTGATTTTAATGATTTTCCAAATTTTCTATTATTACCTCCTCAATAGTTGGTTCCAATACTTGTCTAACAGTAGAGGTTAGGCTAATCAATCTATAGTTATCCCTTTTTTTTGCCTCCCTCCTTTTTTTGAATACGAATGTCTTATTGTCAGTTTTCCAATCTTCTGATACTAGTTCAGAATTCATTGGAAAATTACAACCAATGCATCACTATCTCTGCAGCTTTTTTTAAGGATCCTTGGATGCAAGCCAACAAGGGGAGTTACTTACCTTTAGTCTCAGTAGTTTACCTAATACTGGAGATGTTCTAATTCCCTGCCTGTGTTTTTAGTATAAATGCGTATGTTAATATACATTTGAACTATCTTCCACCAAAAAGACTGATGTAAAATGTCTGTTTAATTTCTATCATTTCCCTGTTCCTCATAACTATCACCACAGATTCATTTTCTTAGGGACCTATATTCACTTTGATCTCTCTCTTCCTTTTTATAGATTTAAGTCAGTTTTTGTATTCCTTGCTAGTTTGTCCTCTCTTTCTTGTCTTTAAAATCGTCCTTTGCAGTATTCTGAACTTATCCCAGTCTTCAGGGATATTGCTGACTTTGACCTTGAGAAGGAGTTTTTTTTTCTCAACTTGATCCTCTCCTGAACTTCCTTGGTTAGTCATGGTTGGTTTATCCCTCTCTTTAAATCTTTCCTCCTCACTGGGATATATTTCTGATGAGAGCCATGAATCATTTTCATAAATGACTGCTACTAATCAGTATGTTCATAAGGTAAGCTTTGTTACACATTTCTTTGTGTTGAAAGCACAGGAAGACCTTGAAATTATACAGTAGATATGACTGCTTATTTGTCTTTTCTGCTGATCTATGAGCCCAGTCCACTTTAGCTAACTGTATTCTTATTTCAATATAATTCTCTTTAAGTTAAAGATAGTTGTTTCCAACCTAAGTTTCTCACATTCAAGCTGAATATTAAATTCTATCATATTATGATCACCATCCTAGGGAATATTATGCACAAGAGTAGGCAACCGATCTGCCATTTATTAAGATCATAGCTGATCTAGTTTTAACTTGAGCTGGAATACCTATATATCCCCAATAATCATCCCTTTGGTAATTAAGAATCTACCTACCTCTGCTTTAAAAATATTTAAAGGTTCTATCACCTGTAAGATAAGTTATAATTGTATTGGAGGGAGGGGCTGAATTACCTTTCTCCTATTACTATATTCTGAACTGTTAGGACACGGGGTAAACCCTCCTGCTTAGTTTAAACCAGCAACATAGCAAAGATTTATCATGTGTAGTAATCTGTGAAAATTCGAGAGGATAAGAACTAATTAAAGTAAAAATTACCAACTTTATTTGTTAAAGTATGAAAGTAATTAACTAACAACTATTTACAACTCTTCCTCTAATCTATTTTTTTTAGTTTCCCTTCTATAATAGTCTGATAAAAACCCCCGATTAAGATTTACTGAAAAATACAAATTTTAAAACCAGCCAGCGGTGGAATCTTCTCATTTGGATTTGCTCTCCAGGTTGGTGTTGATGGTTTTCTCTGTGCAAACTCCTTCTCGAGACCAGTACACCTCAGAGAGTTCTAACCAGCAGCCGACATCAATTGGTCTTTTGGCAGTTCTCTCCCAACTGTTCAGTTTTTTCCCGGTCTTATACCCCCAAAGCATCGGTTTTTAATATTGTTAAGGTACTAAGTTCAAACTTGATTGGAGTTTGTTTTTTTTTTCGGTGTATAATTTAAACTGATTGGCCTAATTCAAATTTGTTTTTTTTTCTCCAGGCAACCAGCTACCCTAGCTGCTGGACCAAAAGGTTACATTGTATTTTACTCGGAACACCTGGTGCTGTCAGGTAGTTCTGCTAGCTTTTAACTCTCTTAAAGGTACAATGTACCCACATCTTCATAACACCTCCCTCCTTTAAGAAAACAACAAACACATTACCCTAACATACCGATAACTTTAATCTAAGTTCACCATAACCATATAAATACAAATCTGCGATAACGATCTGCGATTACATTCTTACTACCCGTAACATGTACTATTTTTAAATTAAAAGTCTGTAACCTAAGACTCCAATGAAATAGTCTCATATTCTTGTCTTTAAAGCGTTCAGAAAATATAAGAGGATTGTGATCCGTGTACATCACTGTCTCCGACACATTGTTCGTGTCATACACATTTAAGTGTTGTAAGGCCAGCACCAAACTCAATGGTTCTTTTTCAATTGTGGAGTATTTCCTCTGGTGGATGTTGATCTTCTTTGAAAAGTAACCAACTGGCAGTTCAATCCCATGTTCATCTTTCAGTAGGTGTACACTTCCAACTCCTATGTCACTAGCATCGATGGCGACTTTAAAATGTTTGAAAAGGTTGGTGTAGCTAAAACTGGTTTGGTGGTTAATATGGCTTTCAAATGGTCGATTGACTCCTGGTATAGTTCTGTCCACCAAAACCGTAACAACTATGAATTTCAAACATTTTTAAATTAAAGTATCTCAGATGCTACTGAAAGCCTCTTCTTTAGTGTCAATGTTATGTGCTTGGTTTCAGATTTGCTTGATGAGATCCAGTGAAGCACCTTCGGGATATTTTACTACATGAAAATTGCTAAGTAAAATCGAAGTTTATGATACAATCAAAGAACACATTACTTTTTGGGGAAGGGAAGGCTTTGCTCATCTGAGATTTTATGTAAGCTTCTAATTGCTAATGAGCAATGTCATATGCCATTGCTTATGGATTGCAGGGGATGTGTATGGTTTCTGAAATTGACTGGACATGCGCTACTGTAATGTAACAGTGCATCATAACATAAAAGGCAAACATCGCAGATTTATACAGTGTTGAAGATTTCTGACACTTGAAAAAAAATGGACTTAAATGTAAAAAAAATCATAGATATTTATACCACAAAAGGAAGTGTTGTATCAGCTGGTGCAATCAACAACTTAACTCCACTGTTCTGTTATCATCCAATGCATCATCTTTTCATCCATTTTCTTTCCCATAACTACCCTACTGGTCTTGATCACAATTGCTTTTCATCCTCAGAAACCTGCATTTATGAATTAACTTGTTTTGCTTTGCCTTCAGTGGTAAACTTGCAATATTTCCTGAAGATCAATGTATTCTATTTATTTGCTTATTCTTTCTCGGATCTTTCTCAGTGACTTCATAACTTTTTATTTCTTCCCATATAGAATTTATAACTCTTGCTGAAACTGTTGTTGGAAGTGGCAATATCCAGGGACGTTTTATGAGTCTCCACTGAACACCATGGAAAAAAGGTAGTCATCACCATCACCCAAATCTGAGTTAATGATCGACTCCAGCTGTAGCCTTTACAAATGGCTTCATCAATATCCCCATTCTGAGCACAAATGTTAGTTCCTCTCAATATTGTAAAAAAGCTCAACTTGAAACACACCATTTTAATAAAAAATCATAAATTATTTTGACTGTGTAAAATGCTTAAATTATATTTTGATTTCAATTGTTATGTGGTTTATATCTTTGTTTTTTTTTTCTTCATGATATTATGGTGCACTATAGATGTTGTCGTTTGAGGGACATGCTGAGGCAATACCTTCTCTGATCCAACTTTCATTCCCTCACTAACTCAGGTGAAAATTCTCAACCAATAACGTAAGGGAAGGCCTACATAGACTTTGGATATTTGTAACATGAAGCCAATTTAATGGGTAAGTTTACAGAGACTGTTTTTAGAATGATTTTCTACTTTTCCCATTGTTTGAGTTACTTACATCAGGGTCGAAAAGGAAACTTGACAGCCTAAAACTGAAGAAATTACTGAATTTGAATACTAGTTTTCAAAATAAAAATTGACTTGTTTGGATTTTTGATTCTGCATTTCATTTGTTAACAACTTGCATTCCTAATGTAGTAATTAAGTACAGATAACGTTCTCCAAATGCTTGCATTTAGTACACTAACGTGAGTACAAGGAGATATGTGGCTGTAGAGAATGGATGCAATAGGATGGATGAGAACATACATGTGTCTGCAGGAATGGTTGAGAATTGCAGAGCATTTGTTGAATCAAGAAGCAACAGTTTGATGAGGTCAAGGTGATGGAAATACAGGCTTTGGTGTTGATGAAAGCTCCAGCTATGCTGCTTAGTATAAGTTTAGATTATACAAGGCAGAGTGCCAGATATTATCAGCAAAATTATCTTAACTGGAATTGAATCCGTTACAGCAATTGTGGTACATCCAGTCAGGGTGTGATCTGAAGCTCTCTATAAATTTCTTTTAAGTCGAGTTATTTTATGAGACTTCAAGTTCCTCTCCAAGGCAAAATCTTGGCTGATACTCAATGTCACCTTTCTGATGAGACATTAAACTGAGATCCCGTCTGCTCTTAGATGAACATAAAATATGCTTTAGCACCGTTTCAAAGAAGAGAAATGGGGTTATCCTGTGATCAACTTAATTAAATAATAGATTGTGGTGAATATGACATTGTTGTCTATTGGAGGAGTTGCAGATGAATTAACTTCTGCAGTTCCAATGTTAGAACAATGACTGCACTTCAGAAATACTTCATTAGATTTTAAAATGCTTTAGGATATCCTAAGATCTTGAAAGGCACTAAATAAATGCATGTTTGTTTCCTTTCCGGGTAGGGAAATGAGAAAATAACTCATTGCATGGAGTATGAAATTTTTTATTAAACAATAAAGAACTACTTGCTAAAATGGTTTACATTGTACAGTTACAAGTACTTTCTGTTCTAATAGTCTCATTTATGAAGACAATAAGCATAACTATTCTTATTTTCTCCAAGATTCTTCTCATATAAACTGTGCTGCTATACACTTTTCCAGTTAGTGAGGTATTGTGAACAAAAGGTTTCCAGTATTCCAAATGTTTTTAAAGAATGCATATAGGCATTGGCACTGAGTGCCAGCATCATCTTACCCTTTCTGGCACTTTATTTGCAGCATAATTGACCTTACTTAAAGGGGAATATGGTGGATTTGAGATTATAGGAGAAAAGCATTGAGAAGAAACATATTATGACTCATTTCACTGGCATCTTTGCTTCTGTTGTACATTTATTTCCCTTTAGCTATTTGCTATTAGATTTTTGATCTCACAGGCTTGATGGATATGATCTTATTGAAGATGGAACAGGTTCAAGGGGTTGTAAGATAATTTCGGTGTTTTTCAGATTCATGCAATTTATCGCTATTACTTCTACAAGGAATAAGTGTTGCATGTTTTTAAATTCTCATTCCTACTTTTTCAATGAATTTTTTTTGACTTTGGATCATCAACATGACATTTGATTCTTTAAGATTCTATGAATTTCAAGTGATCACAATTGTATCTAATATTGGTCCTCATTTTCAGCGGTCTGACTTCACAGAACTGACTTAATTTTGGGCAAAGTCAGAAGTCACATGACACCAGATTAGTCCACAAGTTTATCTGAAATCACAAACTTTCAGAGTGCTGCTCTTTTGTCAGGTGAAATGGAAGGAAGCACACAGGCACAAAATTTACAGGTGGAGATATCATTGCAAGAGAATTCTAGGTAATTAAAAGCGTCAAAAAATATAGTACAAGTGGTGTGAGTGGAGTGTCGATAGGCTGAATGACAGGTTTTTGCAGGTGATCAAAAGTGTCAAATGGTGTGGCGAAAGTCAAAAAGTGTGGTGCTGGAAAAGCACAGCTAGTCAAGCAACATCCAAAGAGCAGGAAAATCGACATTTCGAGCATAAGCTTCTCATCAGGAGTTTACTACCTGGGAATTGGTGCCAATGAGTGTGGGAGAGAACATAATGATCAGCCAGAGGGAGTGGCTGGAAAGTTTTAACTTTTTCTTTGGATTGTCTCTCTGAGAGAAGGTGTTTGGCTGTTAATGCTATACCATTGAGATTTGAAAGCTCTCTGCCTAATCTCCCAATTTCAGCTATTGGGAATTCAGAGGATAGAAATTAATCTATTAATTCTGTTGAAACTTCCTCAGAATGAACTAAATATTGTTTCTTGATTGATCAAAGTAACATCATACGTTCCTGTGGAATAATGCACCATGAAAACAGGTCAAATAATCTGGCCAATGATTAATTTGCTAATTTCTTTTTTTAATCCCTTAATTATTTGTTTTTCTGTCTTTCCTGTGAATGCCTGAAAACAAAGGTTGTTGGGTTTAAATCGTGGATTTCAATTAGATTACTTTTGTTTATTGTTGCTCTGCTAAACTTACTTATTATTAATGCATAGTTACTTTTTTTTTGTTTCAACTACAAATCCAGTCGAGAGTTAATTATTCAGGGAGTCTGGGATTGCTTATCAGAAGTCTGGTTGGGAGCCATTGGGATTTATTTTCAAAGTCTTTTGAAGTCTTTAACTTTAATGTATCCCGAACACAGAGGTAGGAAAGCTGATTTGATTCAGCTGTCAGTCTCCATATTGTAACAGTGAGACCTTTCATGGATTAAGACTTTTTTTGATAAAGGAAAAAACATGGATATAAAATGCAGCGCTACGCACCTGAGCACAGATTGAACAAAACTTTGAGAGATCCACATTGGGTAAATGGTTTGCATTGAGACTACCACGGTATCTAACAACATCTAAACCAGGTTCCTCGGTCAGTGTCAAGAAATTTGCAACTCCTGTTTAATTTACATGAATGCAATAATTTCTCTGGGAGACTGAAGATTTGCCTGCCAGTTAGCCAGCTTGAAAAGACAATGGAACTCGAAGTACACCCTGAACAATATTTCAGCAGCTGCTTTTGAGCAGTAGAACAGTGAGAAAAAATAATGAATATGATTGCAAGAGCTGGAACGCTGTTCCTGCCTGTTGCACTCATTATCTCAGAATTCATTGTCCAATGAAAATACTAAATGGAAAAATAGCCATTGACCAAGATACCTACAGATACCATTCCTGCTCAGGATACAAGTCATCTTCTGAAAAGTTGTGATCTCATCTTATGAATCTGACATCTTGAGGATTCAATGAACTGTTTAACTGTGTAACTTGTCTGCTTTCCTTAGATTAGATTAGATTAGATTAGATTACTTACAGTGTGGAAACAGGCCCTTCGGCCCAACAAGTCCACACCGACCCGCCGAAGCGTAACCCACTCATACCCCTACTTTTGCCCCTTTTAACCTAACTCTATGGGCAATTTAGCATGGCCAATTCACCTGACCCGCACATCTTTGGACTGTGGGAGGAAACCGGAGCACCCGGAGGAAACCCACGCAGACACGGGGAGAATGTGCAAACTCCACACAGTCAGTCGCCTGAGTCGGGAATTGAACCCGGGTCTCTGGCGTTGTGAGGCTGCAGTGCTAACCACTGTGCCACCGTGCCGCCCGTCACCGTGCCCGCCCGCCCTTAACTGCACCATACCCTCTCTTTTAAATTTCTTATCAGAGTATTTTGATATTCTTTTTCTTTTGGAATTAGTAGACAATAAACTTCTTTCTTTAACTCACAGTTTTGGTAATTGGCTGCTTCACTTTCTAGCAAAGTATGTTTTATTCAAGTGTGGTAATAGCATACTAAAAAAGAAGCTTAGTATTTGTAACTGAGGTGGTTAAAAAGACGAGAACTAATTCCTCCTCTTCACTTGATCATGCCAAATTCTAAATCTAATTAGAAAAGGCAATTTTATGGTCCTTATGTGGCACTTTGTTTTGAAGCATTTTTAAAAGTTGTTTCGTTCTCATTTCTCTCAGAGAAACAATGTCGTCGTCTTAATTTTAGCCAGGTGTTTCAGAATTTGAGTCCAGCCATCATGTGTAATTGGCTACACTACCTTACACTAAAATATTTTGCTCTCACTGATAAATGATTTCTAATTCTTTCAAGTGGAAACTAGTGTTTACTGTGTTCAGGAATACTATTGCTGCACACCAATATGACTTTACATGACCTGGTTTTATTTCGGTGAAAATATTTGGGATGTGCAGAAGTGGTGCACTGTAAAAAACTGCCTCAGCCATCCAACCAACCACCATCGTCACTACCAACCACCCTGTCCCCAAGTTTATTTGAAGAGTAATCCTTGTCTTTTTTTTTTCCCTGTATCTCTACAATATTTTAACTTTCAACTATATATCCAGTTCCCTTGCAAAATCTGCTTTCAAGTCTGTTTCCACCATCCTATCAGGCCATGTATTCCAAATCCTGTTTCAGCCAAGAAAAGTTTGCTGGAATTAAGTTGCATCCCACTGCCAGAGTATACTCTAGTTAGACTCCAGCAGCTAGGAAAACCTTTGACCAGGTTAAAACATGTGGCTTTAATATTACTTGGAGGGAGTTCAGACACACAATGGCTGCTGTATTGTTTGACTTGTAAGTAGATTATGAATTGCATTTATTTTTAATTGCTTAGGTACAAGGTCAGGCCATTCAGACCTCAGATCTGTCCATTTTATTCTAATCGGTGTTTTTGATCTCAACTCCATTTACCTGCATGTGCTCCGTATCCCTTGAGCTCTGAGTAGAAATCCTTCTATCTCAGTCTGGAAAATTTTAATTCACCCATCATTTCTACTGCCTTTGAGAGTTTACTAGATTTCCACCCCCTTCGTGTGGGGTACAAAAGTGCTTTCCGATTTTACTCTTGAAGAGTCTTGCTCAAATATGATTTTAATTCTGTAAAAGGTAATCTAAGAAAATTTAAAACTTTTCCGAATGTTTCAGATTTTGACATACTCCCTTATAAAAAGGGAGATTATTGTGAACTGTTACAATCTTATGTGCCTGTAAGTGCTTCCTGTCTACAGCTTTATTGCTTATCAGGTTTCTGTTAAAGGAAGGGTCATTGAGAGAGTACATTTGAAGAAGGAGAAAATGAATCTGGGAATCATTCTGTATAGTTTTGATTCCTTCCTATGGAGTAGTTGCCATGGTATATTGGTAGCAGAGGCAGGAATCTGATCTGTTTTGGATGTTTTGGAAAATATAAGAGAAAACAAAATATAAAATCAGTTACAAATGAAAGGTGATGGAAGAAGAAATATATTTTACAAGTTTCACTTCTGCATTACAGAGCAAGGGGATAAATGGGATCCACAGAGACAGACTGCCTTGTAATTTCTTCATTGGCAGATGTAGAATACATTTCTGAATTGGCTGTAGATTAGAACACTTCGGCCAAATCAGGTTGGTAACAACGTACTTTGAGTTGTATATTAATTTCCACCATGCACAATCTCTTGATCGTTTAATATTTTAACATTGTTTCATTGTCGTTCTGTTTGCCGAGCTGGGAATTTGTGTTGCAACACAAATTCCCAGCTCAGCGAACAGAGCCACAACAACGAGCACCCGAGCTACAAATCTTCTCACAATTGTTTCATTGAACTAAAGTCACAGAATTTTGGAATTCTATGTGTTCAGAGGTGAAATATGAGCAATAGTTAGAATCTCAATTGACTGATGTTAGCCTAAGTAAATTGTAATGAATATTAATCAGAAATCATTGAGCACTTTTTCACTTCTTTCAGGAAAGAACAAGCTGCAAAGTTCTTTGGACTTATTCGATGCCTTAAAGTTTAGCTTTAAAACGTTTTTGAACCAACCATCTTTCAAAATTCTGTGTTCTGTTGAGTCAATAAGTAAGTTATAGAGTAGAATCATAGAACTTGCTAGCTCCCAAGACAAAGAAAGCAAAACAACAATTCATGAACTAATATTTTGTAACTAGCGCATTTCTAATAACCCTAAATTGGTACTAATTATGGTTATCAGAAGTGTGCTCTAGGTATTTTAGTGTATTTTAGTGAGCTAACAGAATTATTCACTCATGGGAATAATGTGAATTCAAATGTACTTTAAAAATATTAAAACTAGCTGAGCTCCACTTAATAGAAATTAAAGTTATGCTCTGTGTCCAAGAACGGCACAAAGTTGGCAGGATTATGTCACAGTTGGAGGTTTTGTGTAGCTGAGAAGTTGATAATTTTGCATAAATATTGTGTTTTAAGCCTGTTTTCATGTAATGCTGATTAGCTTTTTGCTTTTAATAGTGTAATTGCATATTCCTTTCAGCTAGTCCAATTTATAATGTTTTATACAATACAAGAATAGGCTTTTCAGCTCACCAAGCCTGTGCCGATTCCTAATCCTTATTTAGAACCGCTACTTATTGCTAATATGTGGTTTCTATCCCTCTGTTTGCCTCCACTTGTCCATCAAGATACATCTTAAACATGCCTGCTTCCACCACCCCCAATGGCAGTGCATTCCAGGCAGCCACCGCCCTCTGTGAAATATTTTCCCCGCACTTCTCCCCTAAACCACCTTCCTCTCACCTTGAACATGTACTCTTTTGTAGTTGATGTTTCCATCCTGGGGAAAAAGCTTCCAACTATCCACTCTATCTATGCCCCTCATACTTTTGTAGGCCTCTTTCAGTTTGCCCTTCAGCCTCCGTCTTTTCAGTGAAAACAATGAGTTTATTCAACCTCTCCTCATAACTAAAATCCTTGAGACTAGGTAATTTCCTGGTAAACCTCCTCTGCACCTTCTCCAAAGCATTCACGCTCATCTGTTCATGGGGCGACCAGAACTGCATGCAATATTCCAAACATGGCCTGACTAATGTTTTCTACAGCTGTAACATAGCTTGCCACTTTTTATATTTGATGCCCCAGCCAATGAAAGAAAGTGTGTTGTATGCTGCCTTGACTACCTTATTCACTTGTGTTGCCACTTTCAGGGACCTGTGCATTTGGGCACCCAGATCCCTCTGTCAACACTCCTAAGTTCTGCCATTTATTTTATAGTTTGCACCTGAATTTAATTTTCCAAAATGCATTTTATATCTGTAATGTGGCAGTTGTAACATGACAAATCTTGTCCTTCCATTTTCTATCTATCTAATCATTTAATCTTGACAATCCTTTAGCCACTTAAGATTGTTAGATTGTTTTTTCTTACCAAATTCAACTAACTGACCAATCTGCGTAATGCCTTCTATTAAGTATTTATCCTTTAGTGTCAATCAGTTTAAATAGGCAAGGCAAAAAATCCAAGCAGTTACTTTTGTTTTTAAAAGTGAGAAGTTAACTTCAAATTCTTGGCTTTTGTTCTCTCAGTGAAAATTGTGGGATGTGACAGTGATGAATTTCTTTATATAGACACAATATCGGTTCTCTTCTAGGTCATTCGCCTCAGTTCTCTCACTTGCACGTTGTCATATCTGGAGTGGTGCTAGTTCCTTTGATGTTTCCACATGTTCTGGGAAACTGAACTTTTGCATGCAAGCGCTGCATCTAACTACCTTCCAATATTTTTGGCTTGACTTCTTAAAGTTAAGGTCTTGCTCTTAAATGTTTTCTTAGCTTGGAAAACTTTTCTCATAAACTCCTTCATTTCTTTAATCTTTTAAAGCCTTCTCCGGAAATATCTACGCATCTCTGAACTCTTTAAACTTATTGCATGTTCTTATGCTCTCATTCTGTGAATCGTTTTTGTGTAAAAACACAAATATTTATACATCTAATTCCAGAAGATAAAACCTCTTTTTCAATCTCATCAGATATGTGCCAGATCAAGTCATGTATGTTATTGCAATAATCAATTTTTAACTGTCAGTCACCTTAAAGACATACGACAGAAGGTTTTTGAGTCAATTTTCGTTATTAAGCAGAGAAAATAGACTGGCGGCAGCTGGTATCTCCTTTTGCTTGACCAGTTTTAAACAATAATAGATAACATGTAGATAAATGTTGCATTCTTTTGCATTCCACCCACTCTTGCTTATCTTATGCAGGCAGCATACTCTCTCTTATCTTTAGGCAAGTGGCCTTGACAGCTGTGGTCGCAAGCTGTGGTTGAACCTTACCAGCTGTGGTTCTGCCCTCAGATTGCTGTGTAAACCGCTCACAAGTTTCCTTGATTCTTTTTCTGTTTGCTCAAAGTTCAAAAGAACTTTTGCTAATCCCACATTTTAAACAGTGGTCCCACTGCTAATTATCTGCAAAGAAGAGTTTTATGTAAATATATGTGACTTTCTGGAGTTTGTGTTCAAAACCAAGAGGGTATTCATGATTTAAGGCTCAGCAATTAGTTTTATGTCATTTTATTTAGCTTAGAAAATGTCTAAAGACTGCCCTCACTGAAAGATTCCAGATACTGGTCAAGAAAAGCTAGAAATTAACTTTGAATGCAGCATTTTAAAGGAATGAGAGATGAAGCAACAAGTCCATGGTTTAGGGATAAAGCTGTCAAGTTCAGGACCAAGACAGTTTTAGTCTCTGTTACCAGGAATGGAGGGGAATGAGGTAGGGAATGCTCAGGTGTACTGGGCACTTGACCTTTTGTGCACAATTTAACAATGTAGGAAGAAACATGGACAGATGTCTGGTGCAGTGGACCATTTAATCCATCATGGTCGTGGGAATAAAAGAGTAGCTGTCATGTTTAATTGCAGTTTCTGGCTTTAACCTATATCCTATACTTACAGAACTCGTGTTTATTTTTAAAATGCAATGATGACTTTTGTTCCCGCTGCCCACTGGATGAGGAAAAAATGCTATTAATTTTCCTGTAATAGTTTGACCAACTACTTTACATCTGTGTTTGTTCCTTTGTTTTCATCTCTACTAAAATGTAGGTTTTTTTTTCTATCGACTTTCACTATGCCCTCCTTCCCCCGCCCCCCCCACCCCCACCCCACCATTGTTTCAGTACACCTCAATTAAATCTCATGTTAGCCTCCCAAGTTCTAAAGAAAATGATCCATTTAGACTTTACTGATGGCTAAAATTCTCCATTCCAAGTAAAATCTTTGTACCCTGTACATCTACACCCTCCCTTAGAGTGATTGCATCTTTCCTGCATTGTGATGCTTAGCTCTCACTTGAATTTGCAAACTATGTAGTGAGGCCCCTTTATATATGGGAAAGCAAATCTTAGCAGGACTTAGACACTTAATGGTAACGTCCTAGGGAGTGTTGCTGAACAAAGAGACCTTGGAGTGCAGGTTCATAGCTCCTTGAAAGTGGAGTGGCAGGTAGATAGGATAGTGAAGAAGGCGTTTGGTATGCATTCCTTTATTGGTCAGAGTATTGAGTACAGGAGTTGGGAGTTTTGGCTGTACAGGACATTGGTTAGGCCACTATTCGATATTGCATGCAATTCTGGTCTCCTTCCTATCGGAAAGATGTTGTGAAACTTGAAAGGGTTCAGAAAAGATTTACAAGGATGTTGCCAGGGTTGGAGGATTTGAGCTATAGGGAGAGGCTGAACAGGCTGGGGCTGTTTTCCCTGGAGCGTCGGAGGCTGAGGGGTGACCTTATAGAGGTTTACAAAATTATGAGGGGGCGTGGAGAGGGTAAATAGACAAAGTCTTTTCCCTGGGGTGGGGGAGTCCAGAACTAGAGGGCATAGGTTTAGGGTGAGAAGGGAAAGATATAAAGGAGACCTAAAGGGGCAATGTTTTCATACAGAGGGTGGTACGTGTATGGAATGAGCTGCCAGAGGAAGTGGTGGAGGCTGGTACAATTGCAACATTTCAGAGGCATTTGGATGGTGTATGAATAGGAAGCGTTTGGAGGGATATGGGCCGGGTGCTGGCAGGTGGGACTAGATTGGGTTGGGATATCTGGTCGGCATGGATGGGTTGGACTGAAGGGTCTGTTTCCATGCTGTGCATCTCTATGACTCTGTATCTATGTCAGAGTTATTATATGCTGTGGAAGTTCAGCAATCCAGTACAGATCTGTGGAGAACCCCCATTGGAAACCATCTTCCAGTCATATGCACACCTGTGGACCAATAAAAGGTTTGTTTCCTTTCACGGAACCAATTCTGAATCCAACTTGTTACTTTCCCTTAGATTCCATGAGCTATTAATTTCGATTGTATACTTTTAACATGTGCAGATCTTATTCACAAGTTTTTCATGCACTCACCCCTCAGTCTTACTAATGTCCTGTATTGAGACCAGCTGCTGTTTAAGTTCCAAAACCTGAGCTCCTCCAGCTGAAGGTTTGTCCTGGAACGAAGATTGTTCAGAACCTGAAAAACATCGTGCAGGCTCATGTAAAATAAACCAAAAACTCTGTCGGGGATCTGAAACAAAAACAGAAAGTTCTTCAGTATGTTTGGGTTCTGAAGAAGGGTCACTGAACTTAAACTGTTTTTTCTCCGCAAGTGCTGCCAGACCTGCTGATTTTCTCCAGCAATTTCTGTTTTTGATCTTGCATGTCCAACTTGGCACAGAAGGAGTTCCTTGAGTTGGAGGTGCCCTGTCAGGCTTCTATTTGTTAGTCTAATTAAACTTGAGAAATGACCTGAAGACTGACTGAAGGCAACTGGCTGTCACCAGTTTGCATCACAGTACTTGGGTCTTTTTAATCTCTCATTCTTAGACTCGTGCTATCTGGCCTCATCTGCTGTTGTGCTTCACTCCCAAACTCCTTCAGATCTGCACTGTTTGCCTTCAAGCTCGACTGTCTTATGATATCAATTTTTTGATATTTGTTATTTATTTTGTGTTTTGTTATTTATTTTTCCCTTTATTTTTAATATCCCCAATTTTTGTCTCTGTTCATGTTCTTGATGTTGAGGTAGTGTTGATGAATGTCAGTTGAGAACCGAATTGTTAAGAAGGAGACCACTTAGCTTATCCTGTCAATGCTGTTTCTTTGCATTATTAATGCATTTGTTTTAAGTGGCCACTTACCTTTATTTAATACATTTCTGTAACTTTATCAATCAATAACTTTAGAATTTGGGGAATGTTTCTACAACGGAAGAAATTAAGGAGTGTTTTGATAGGTGTTTACGATCATGTAGGGAAGATAGGTTGAGAACAAGTGAGTTTGTTCTCTCTCTCGCTCTCTCGCACACTCTTGCACTCCCATTCGCTCTCGCTCTCACTCTCTCTCTCTCTCTCATGCACACTTGCTTGCGCGCACTCCCATTCGCGCACACATTCAGGCTCTCTTTTTCTCTCTCTTGCGCTCACACTCTCACACATGTTTCCAGGAGGTAGAATTAGTGTATATCATTGTTCACTGGTATTACTTTCTCAGGTTCTTTACACCGACTGTTGATTTTGAAGAGCTGTGTTCCTTCATGCAGGAGGTTCTTTCAAGTTGGTTTCTTCTGAGCAAGGGTCTCCAAGGCGTAGGTGTCACTGTTATGTGAAGAGATGAAGTGCAAACGATTTAAGACAACAATGGCTTTTCTTGAATTTGTATTTTTGTCTTGAACTGTTGAATATATCAACAGAAAGTGGTTTTGCAGTGTTGACAATTTTCCAGGATCCATTTATTGTTTTAAAAGAAGTTATTTTCCTTTAATAATAGAATATATCATTGTATATTTTATATATTTAAATATTAAATCAAGGAAACAAGTAATACAGTCTTTTTCGGCACCAATACTGTATAATTGCAAGCCTTTTGCTTTATGAATAGCATATCTTCTACCTTTTGTGTTATACTATAGGACAAATATATGTATATGATTTACGGTGATTGACCTGATATGTTGGCAAATGGGTTTTCCTTTTTGGAGGCTTGTCTTTGCAGCTTGTTCAGTTTGTTTTCTCTAAGATGGCGTCAAATTGAGGTGAAATGATAAAGGAAGCATAATTCTCTCTAAGGTAGAGTGAACATGGAGACAGTATGTTCTGCAACTGTAATCGATAACACTAATACTGTCTCTTTTTCGTCACTATTCTCTGCATTATTTGGAATTTTAGATGACCTTTGGACTTTCTGACAAATCTGCAACTCAGCTGATTATACCCTGGATATTTCCAAATCCAGCTATAAAATGAATCAAACCTTACAATAGCTGATTTTTACATGTTGTCACTGCTTTCTAATTATTATCTTTTATAATGAGCTAATTCAGCATGAGTGGCTTTACCTGCGCTTCATTGTATATGTGAACATTTGAATTAAGTTAATTTTAAACCATCAGATATTTGACTGAATTAATTTATGTTCAAGGTATGAACACAAGTTTAATGAAGCAACAGCTTTTATTTATAAAATGCAAAGAATAGAGCTAAAGCAGTTGCAGCAATCTTCATCCAGGAGTGCTGACTCGATTATCCATTTCGACTTCCTCCAGTGGTCCCCAGCATCTCAGATAAGAGTCTTCAGCCAATTCATTTCACTGCAAGTGATATCAAGAAACAGTTGGAGGCACTGGAGACTGCAAATGTTATGGGTCCTGACTACATTCTGGCAATAGTGCTGAATGTTTGTGTGCCAGAACTTGCTGCTCCCTTAACCAAGCTCTTCTAATACAGTTACAATACTGGCAACTATCCGGCAATGTGGAAATTGTCCAGGCATTTGTTCTGTTCACAAAAAGCAGAACAAATCCAACCTGGACAATTACTGCTTCATCAGTCTACTCCTCATCATTAGCAAAGTGATGGAAGGTGTCATCAGCAGTGCTGTGAAGGAGCATCTTTCTCAGCAATAACCTGCTGAGTGACTCGCAGTTTAGGTTCTGCCAAGGCCACTCAGCTCCTGACCTCATTGCAGCCGTGGTTTCAAACATGGACAAAAGAGCCGAATTCCAGAAGTGAGGTCAGAGTGAGAGCTGGGTGTACCTCGGTTGCATGTTGAAACTGGCCCTGTTTTAACTTGTAAATTGTGCTGAAAACCAAATTTAAGTGGTGACTGACCCAGAGCTGTGACCAATAAAGCAAGTTGCACTTTTGCTCTTAAAAACATTGATCACATGAATTACATATCAACTTAAAATTCTGCACTGCGTCACAAAATACAACTCTCCTATCTTAACATAAGTATATCCTCCAATTTACTGGAAGATTGCTATTTGGTGAATTGTGTATGAGAGAAATGTAGCATCATGTCGTCCAGTATTATCACATTTAAACCTTAAGTTATGTGTAAAATATTAGAGGTAAACAGCTTTAAAAATGGCTAGCTTCTAATGAAACTGTGTATCCTGTATTGCAGTGACTTTTCCTCATGGCCCACAGCAGCACCCTAGCAGTTCCGTTATTATTCTTGGCATTGAAGATCTTCAGATGTGGAGCTGAAGGTATGGAGTAGTTCAATATTGGCCTTGTATGTCCTCTTCATAGCATCCATATATACTCTGGAAGTAAAGTCAGGACAAAGGTGGACAGCATCGGAGAAGTCACGCTGTGTATACATTTGATTTGGTTCAGTTGTAATGTTGCCACGAACTCCTGTACTACACACCAAAGCTAACACCTCTTCTGAGAGTTGTTTTTATCATTTACTTTGATGGTTTGAGCCATTGTTTATATCACAAATCAGAACTTGCCCCTCTTACCTGAGTGCAAGCAGAAAACTTATTCACAAGTATAAGTGCATGAAGTGCTGGAAAAACTCAGTGGACAGGCTGGATCTGTAGAAAGAAAGAGTTAATGCTTTAGGTTGATTATCTTTTATTACTCCTAGCAAAGAATAAAAATTTGAGGAAGGGGATAGGAAAAACAAAGAATTTCTGTAATGGAGCAGAGATTAAATAACAAGTTTTCATTCGAAAACAGCAAAAGAGAGTGGGAATGGATATTATGAAGAAATGTTATTTTCAAAGTGAGATTTGAACTTCTACATTTAAAAAAAATCTGAAACAATGTGAAGTCATAAACGTAGAAACAAGACTGATCCAACCAAAACAGAAAAAAAAGGAAGCAGAAGTAATGACCTAAAGTTATTGAACTCAGTGTTGAGTCCATGAGCCTATAGAATGCTGTGCCAGAATGTAAGGTCTTGTTATTCAAGCTTGTTTTGAATTTCAGTGTAAATGAGTGTGAGAGCAAGGTGGCAAATTAAAATGACAAGCAACCAGAAACCCGAGGTGTTCTACAAAACACTCACTTGGACTCCCCAGTGTTGAGGGGATTATAAATGGGCAATGAGTATAGTTGCTAATGGAGAGAAGTACGTAATTTTTCAATTGGAAAGTGTATTTGGGGGCTTGGACAGTGAAAGAGATAAAAGACAGATGTTCAATGTGTTACATTTGCATGGAAGGATGCTGTTGGGAATTGAAAGGTGTTCAGCTGACTAAGTGTTGGTCCGAAGGAGTGTTGGTCAGAAGGAGATATTCCTTTGCAATATTCAATGGGGAGGGCAGTGTTGTTTTGTGCTAGAGCTGATAGAAAATGAAAGGATAAACTCTTGACTATGGAGGCTGGTGAGTTGAAGGTGAGGGCACTGGAACTCCTAGCATGGTTTTGGGAAGGAGGAGGAGGAGTGGGGATAAGGTTTGTGAAATGCATGGAGGATGTTGTTAACCACGTAGATGGGAATCCTTAGTTGAAGAATAAAGAAGACATTTTGGTTGTACTGATGTGGAAGATTGCATCATTGGGAATATGGAATTGAGCACTAACAGAAGCAGTTTGTGAGGATGTCTAGTTGAGGTGGCTGTGGGAGTCTGTGCTTTGTAGTGAACTTCAATAGGTAGCCAGTCTCAAGAAACAATGATCCACAAGTTGCTGAAGGGAAGGAAAATGTCAGTGGACCAGCTGAAGATGAGGGAAGGCTGAAAATTGGAAACAATCAGTAAGATGTTCTTGATTATGGTGAGAGAGCAGGATGGGCATTATTACAATTTGCACTGTACCAGATTTAAAAAAAAAAGGAGGGGGACTTGAGCAGGATGAAAATAATTAATGTTTCCCACAAAAAAGGCAAGCATAGCCAGGATCGAGATGATATCGAAGTGCTGGAGAAACTCTGCAAGTCTTGCAGCACATGTGAAGAGAGAGGCTTCAGTTTTGAAGCAGAAGTTGAGCAGAGTGAGAACAAGCTCAACGAGGTGGTGTGGGGGACGGCCTGGGCTCCTGATCAAAATAAGATGGAAATCCTCAACACTGTTCTATTGTAGCTGGCACCGGAGAGGATTGGATGCACAGTGGCAAGGAGGCAGATGTGGCTAAGAAACTGTTGAAATGACAGAGGGCAGCAAAGGAGTTGGGGATGTAGATTAGATTACTTAGTGTGGAAACAGGCCCTTCAGCCCAACAAGTCCACACCGACCCTCCGAAGAGCAACTCACCCAGACCCATTCCCCTACATTTACCCCTTCTCCTAACACTACGGGCAATTTACCATGGCCAATTCACCTAACCTGCATATTTTTGGACTGTGGGAGGAAACCGGAGCACCCAGAGGAAACCCACGCAGACACTGGGAGAATGTGCAAACTCCACACAGACAGTTGCCTGAGGTGGGAATTGAACCCGGGTCTCTGGCGCTGTGAGGCAGCAGTGCTTGCCACCGTGCCACCCGAAAGCTTGAGGGTTGGATAAAAAAATGAGTACATGAAGGAGGGTAGATAAAAGGAGAAGGTGACAGCATGTCTCTGGGGAGAAGGGGAAGGAGCCAACAGAGAAGCCATTGTGTGATCATAGTGAGCAAAGAGGTTTTGTGGAGGAGAGAAAAGAGGCAACATTGGGGGAAGAGGACGAGGTAGTATTGCTGGGTGAGGAAGAGGAGGGGAAAGAGGTAGTGTTGTGGGCTAGATAAAGAGATCGCAACTAGCAATGATGTGGAGGAGGATTTCCATGAATGTGTACGTGATGGTTTTTTTCAGATCAGAGCATTTAAGGAAGCAACCAATAACTGTGTTCAAGACTGGGTACTGTGTAACAAGAGAATTAATTACAATCTTGTGGTGAGTCCCTTTGGGAAGAGCAGCTGTAATATGATGAAGATAAAGAGTGAAGTAGTCATATCTGAAATTAGGGTCCTGAATCCAAATAAAGGGAGCTATGTAGGTATGAAGTGTGAATTGAAAAGAATGGTTTTGGGAATCTACTGAAGGGATTGAACATGGAAAGGCAATGGCTCATATTTAGAGAATATGTCCATGACGAACAACAGTTTTCATTCTTGTACAAAAGAAAGAGGAGTCAATCATGCCTTCGTACAGAAATTAGGCATACTATTGCATCTAAAAAAGAGACATATAAAATGCCAGAAAAAGTAACAAGACTAAGGATTCGGAACATTTTAAAATTCAACATAAGAGGACAGAAGTTTGATAAGAAAGGGGAGGAAGAATAGTATAGTTGTTAAATAGCAGGAAACATAGACATGGAATAGAAGAAAACATTTGTATAAATATGTGAATAGAGAAAGATTAGTAAAACAAATGGCTTCTGACTGTAAGAGACTAACAAGGAAATTTAATTGAGGACAAAAATGGCAGAAGAATTGAATGCATACTTTGGTTCTGTCTTCACAAAAGAGGGCACAAGTTGGCTCCCTAAGGTAATTTGCTGAGGGGTGGAATTGGAGGAAATCAGCATTTGCATGTCCAGAAACTGAAAAGATCTTAAAAACTGGGGGTCTTTTTGAAAGCATACCAGAACAGATCTTTTGGGATGGCATTGAGACCTTTGGAAGAGGACTTTGCTTGACCTGAAATGACCTTTTAAATTAAATTAGTTTTTAGCCAAAGGCTTGACCTCAGTGTTTCTACAGGTTTGTTTGGGTCCATTTGGTGCCTTTTGGAATAAAACTTCCCCTCTGTCTGTTTGGACCAAGCAAAGTATTTTCCTCAAAGAGCTGAATGGACCTAAGTGGCTAGCGTAGCAACAAATGGAGACAAAGAATAATAAGTGTGGAGACAATGGGGAGCAAAATTTACAGGTAGTAATAAAGAAATGGTGAATCCATACTCTAACGGACGAGCATACAGAGTTAAATGAATATTTTGCTCTTGGTTGTGATATGATTAGTAAAAGATTTTAGAGCATAAGGTAAGAATATCTGAAATTCAGAAATATTCTTCATCTGAAAAACAGTTGGTCCTAAGATTTTCTGATGCAAAGGATTCCTGACCTGTTATGAAGTTATGAATTGTTGAAATTTCATTTGTTTAATTCACTGTCCCTCCAATTTCAGGACTCCCTATCTTGAACATGTCCTGCTGTTCTCTCTGGGTTTTCACTTTGTCTGTTTTAACCTTTTTTTGACCTTCACTTCTGATTCATTTGGCCCTTCCTCTTTTTTTTCTAATAATATGAGACATCAGATTTTCACTGTTCCTCAGTTCCCAAGAAAAGTCATCTTGGACTCGAACTCTGTTTCTACCTTCATGGATGCTGCAGAACCTGATGAGTTTCTCCTGCACTTAGTTTCAATGTTACTGAAATTAAAATATTCATGTTCAGACGTATACTTATTTTGAATGGCTCTTGCTCAATGTCATGCGGAAAGGTTGTTTCCCCTTGTGGAGTGTCTGGAACTAGAGGATATCATTTCAGAATAAGGGATTGCCCATTTAAGACGGATGAAGAGCAATTTCCTCTGAGGGTAGCAAATCTTTAATGCCGATGGCTGTTGAGGCTGATTTCTTGAATACATTCAAAGCTGAGATAGACTGATTTTTTAATCAGTAAAGGAATTAAGAATTACAGGGCAAAGGAGAGAAAGTAGAGTTGAGGATTCTCAGATCAGCCATAATCTCATTGAATGGAGGAGAAGAGGATGTGCTGAATAGCCTACTTCTGCTCCTATGTCATATGGCTTTATTGATTTCCACTGTTTATACTTACGCAAAATACAGATTTGCACATTTTGCCATGCTGTTCAAATCAGAACTGCATGTTTTATCTACAGCTAGAATTGCCTTCTTTCATCTGTAGAATGTTGCTATATTTGCACTTCTTCAGTATATCTCTCTCATTACAAAAATTTAATACCCACTTAGAGCCATAGAGTCATAGAGATGTACAGCATGGAAACAGACCCTTCGGTCCAACCCGTCCATGCCAACCAGATATCCCAACCCAATTTAGTCCCACCTGCCAGCACCCGGCCCATATCCTTCCAAACCCTTTCTATTCATATACCCATCCAAATGCCTCTTAAATGTTGCAATTGTACCAGCCTCCACTACTTCCTCTGGCAGCTCATTCCATACACATACCACCCTCTGTGTGAAAAAGTTGCCCCCTAGGTCTCTTTTATATCTCTCCCCTCTCACCCTAAACCTATACCCTCTAGTTCTGGACTCCCTGACCCCATGGAAAAGACTTTGCCTATTTACACTCTCCATGCCCATCATAGTTTTGTAAACCTCTATAAGGTCACCCCTCAACCTCCGCCCTTCCAGGGAAAACAGCCCCAGCCTGATCAGCCTCTCCCTATAGTTCAAATCCTCCAACCCTGGCAACATCCTTGTAAATCTCTTCTGAACCCTTTCAAGTTTCACAATATCTTTCTGATAGGAAGGAGACCAAAATTGTACGCAATATTCCAACAGTGGCCTAACCAATGTCCTGTACAGCAGCAACATGACCTCCCAACTCCTGTACTCGATACTCTGACCAATAAAGGAAAGCATACCAACGCCGCTTTCACTATCCTACCTACTTGTGACCCCACTTTCAAGGAGCTATGTGCATACACTCCAAGATCTCTTTGTTCAGCAGAGATGGGACCTTCCCATTAAGTGTATAAGTCCTGCTAAGATTTGCTTTCCTAAAATGAAGCACCTCGCATTTATCTGAATTAAACTC
>NC_057713.1:111624968-111736187 GCF_004010195.1 Chiloscyllium plagiosum | reverse complement strand
CACCGATCCTTGTGGCACTCCACTGGTTACAGGCCTCCAGTCTGAAAAACAACCCTCCACCACCATCCTCTGTCTTCTACCTTTGAGCCAGTTCTGTATCCAAATGGCTAGTTTTCCCTGTATTCCATGAGATCTAACCTTTCTAATCAGTCTCCCATGGGAAACCTTGTTGAACGCCTTACTGAAGTCCATATAGATCACATCTACCGCTCTGCCCTCATCAATCCTCTTGTTATTTCTTCAAAAAACTCAATTAAGTCTGTGAGACATGATTTCCCATGCACAAAGTCATGTTGATGAAATAGCTCAGTTAGGAGAGAGTTAGACTGAAGATCTAAAGGTCCCTGGTTCAATCCTGGGTTTCGGCAGGTTACCCACTTGAAATGACTTTTCTGTTTTTCAACCTATAATAGTTCCTGAACAGAGTACAACTTTAACTGTTCATTGAATCTTTCTTCCTGATTTTTTTCTTGTTGTAACATGTTTTGACTCAAAGCTGACACACATTTTCATTGTAATGAACCCTTTAAAAACAAATTGTTGTTGGCTTTGGTTTTTTTTTTAATTTACTGATTACAATTAAACTTTCGTTTGGTGCCAGTTATAGTTGCAGGGATAACTTAGGATCATGGTATATCTCGGCTGTAAGATCTGAGTTGTATATCTGCATAATGGATATGGACCTCATTTTTGAATAGTCCTCTTGCATTTTGAAAATATGTTTGCTGGAATTAATAATGCTGACTGGGTAGCTCAAATACTTGGATACACTTCGGGCTACTACAGTGCTGTACACATGAGGTCTACTTAAGAGACACTAGTAATCAAAAGTATTTGAAGTTTAAGGTACCGGCTGGGAAAGCTACAGTTAATGTTGATAACTTCTTGTTTTGCTTTCTTTGAAAGCAGGTGCTGCTGGCTTTTTCTAGTATCTATAATAGGGCAACATGTTATTTTTTAAACATTAAAAATATATAAAAACAAGTCTCAAGGCACCTCACTGGCACTCGGAAAATAATTGCTCTTATAGACGAGAAACTTGGGAGGGTGTCTAACAGTTATATTGCAAAGAACTTTTAAAAAGCATTTTCACAGGTGCTACATGTGTCCTTGGAGCATAGAAAAAGGTTGACTAGCATGTTGCCAGGGTTGGAGGGATTGAGCTAAAGGGGGAGGCTGAATAGGCTGGGGCTATTTTCTCTGCAGCATTGGAGGCTGAGGGGTGACTTTATAGAGTTTTATAAAAACCAGGAGGGGCATGGCTAGGGTAAATAGTGAAGATCTTTTCCCTAGGGTAGGGGAGTCCAAAACTAGAGGGTTCGGTTTAGGGTGAGAGGGGAAAAATTTAAATGGAATCTAAGGGGCAACTTTTTCCTGCAGAGGGTGTACATGTTTGGAATGAGCTGCCAGAGGAACTGGTGGAGGCTTGTACAATTGCAACATTTACAACATGTGTATGAATAGGAAAGATTGAGAGGGCTACGGCTCAAATGCTGGCAAATGGGACTAGATTAATTTGGGAAATCTGCTAGGCATGGATGAATTAGACCAAAATGTCTATTTCCATGCTGTACATCTCTATGACTCTATGCTTCTGTAATTCTCTCTGGTTTAATTCTATATCTTTTTGGTTTTACTCAGGGCAAAGAGTCTAGATGATTAAACATATTGCCATTAATATATTTCTGCAGAGTACATGAAAATAATACTGATGTGTCCTCTGGCTCCGGTTCAATTCTTTCAATCCTTTCCATGAAATATCCCTTAAAACATTTCCTTGTTTAATTTGTCAGGTTTCATGCATACTCCTGTTTTTAAAAAAAATCTGTTAGCTGTTCTGATAAAGCACAATGTGCCTGAAGCACCACCTTTTGCCTCTGCATGCATTGTCTGTTTTCCCACACTTTGTTTTTGGTTCATATTCCGAGTGTCTGTAATATTTTGCTATTTTGTTCATCAGCTATTATAAGTATGCTAAATGTTCAGATGTCTGCTTTTAATAATGAACTATTTATTGATGTTGTAAGAGAAGTTGTTGACTTTTCTTATTTCATCTTTGGTTAGAGAGTACTGTTTGATCTTTTTACCGATGACTTATTGTGATTGATTGTAAATTCCAAAATGTGGCTGCCAGACTTGCTCTCTGATCGTTTGGAAAGAAATTTGCAAAGTAGCACAAACAGTGGTTTGTATTTTAGTATCCACTTTGCTCTGTTTTGACTCGTGTCTTGAAATCAGAAGATTATGTATTCAAATTTTATGCTCCAGCACTACTGAGTTAATGTTGTCTTTTTGGATGGACATAAATATTTTCAGGTGAATGTAGAAGCTCTCATGATATTTGAAGAAAAGCAAGGAGTTATCCTGTACCCCTTGCCTTCTCTGGGGGTAGTACAGAAAATATATCATTTTGCCCTTCTGTAGAGGGAGGAAAGGAATACTCTATCTGCTCTATTTTGTAAATTTTGGTCAGGTATTTATCTTTGCCTATTAAATTGACAATTCCCAGACAAAATTACTTGCAGAGCACAGGAAATACCCACGATACCCTGTGAACCTGACGTACTGTTCATACAGTTGTCCATGTCTGTGCCCTTGCTTAGTCTGTTAATATATTAAGGATCTTTGAGAACCCTTCTCAAATTGCTGAAATGGTCCAGATCAGCATCGCTGCTCAGCTTTCTTTGGCATACTAGAGCTGATTTTATTCCTCTGCAATGGAAAATGTCGAGAAAACAGAGTACCAAATGTAATATTGCATTTCACTAGACTGCAGTTTTCATTATTTTTAAACTAATTTAAACTATCTTGATCTTCTGAAGAATTTTATTTATTATCGAAGATCAATTACAAATACCCCAACAGAAAATTGAACTCTAAACAAAAAGCCAAGCCTAAGAAAAGCATAGTCTAGAAGGGATTTTAATAGAAGGGATTTATCATTTCTCCAATTAACTGGAAACTGAATGAGTTAATTGGATTTTAAAATAATTGGCCAATAAATCCTGGCCAACTTGAAAATTATATTTAATGCAGAACACTGTTATAAAAATGTGATTTGGGTATGTATATGTCAAACTGACACACTGCAAAATACTTTAAAATTATTGCCAACACATGTACATACTAAGTATGTTTATCATTTGCATAACTGTTTACCCCCATTAATGTTGCTTAAACTTATCATCTATGATGCGTGTAATTTTATTCTCCTGTGTAAAGTTCATTGTTGTTGGAAAGGGAGAAGACCAAATAATTTTTGCATTTGACGGGTGTAACAATGTGAAATTCATGGGTATTAACGGTTTCCTTTGTATATTCAAATCACTGGAAAGTCTGAGTAGACTGGTATTGAAACAACAGTGTACATAGTGAAATTCTAATGAGACCTAGTACTTGACATTCCCTCCTTCTTACTTTCGCAGAAGTATCATGTTGTTATCAAGCAAGAGAGTATCCAATTTGCAGAGACGCTTGTGATCAGGTATAACCTTTGAATTTTTTTAGTATTGATGAGATGAGTTTTTGAAGACCCTAATTTATGCAATTGCATTTGAAATATTGGATAGATGATTATCAATTGGTTTTCTCTTCTGTGCTGCTGATTTCTTGCCTTGCTCATGTTTCTGCCTCTGGTTGTTCCTTGCCCTCCTGAAATGTATAATGTTATAAGGCGTGAGGTTAAATTTCTGGGGCACATTCTGCTTGTAGCAGATCATGATCAATCTGATGACCTCAAATTCACTTACTAACCTCTGCATTAGAAACACCTTATTTTTTCCAAAGACACTCAGCTCTCTTTGAGAGAAAAATGTTACCTCATAAAAGGTGACCCCTTATTGTTGAACAGTATGCCTAGTTCTATATCCTCTCATAAGAGGAAACATCCTCTCCGCATCTACCAAATGAAACCCTTCAGGATCTTGGGTTTCAATCAAGTCACCGCTTACTCTACTGAACACAAAAGTGGATACACATCTTTGCCAGCACAACCTTTCCTCCTGAGCCATCTCATCCATTCCAAGTTTAAGTCTAGTAACCCTTCTCTGAACTGTTCTCATCTTCTTTACATTCTTCCTTAAGTGAGGAAACCAATACTGTATGCAGTACACCCGATGTGGCCTGATAATGTGTGTATTAAGACTTGGAAAATTACCATGAAAGCTGCGCCAGTCACAAGAAAACTCAACTGGTTCAGTCATGTCATAGTCATGCAGCATGGAAACAGATATTTCGGTCCAGCTGGACCATGCCAAGCATAAGCCCAAAATAAACTAGCTCCACCTGTCTGCTCCTGGTCCATATTCCTCCAAACCTTTCCTATTCATGTACCTATCCAGATGTCTTTTAGATGTTGTAATTGTGCCACATCCACCACTTAGGAAGGTCATTCCACATGTGAACCATTCTCTATGTAAAACGTTTGCCCCTCATATCTGTTTTAAATTTGTCTCCTCTCACCATAAAAAACGTGTCCCGTAGTCATGAAATCCCCCATGTAAGGAAAAGACACCTACCATTAACTCTATCTATACCCCTTTATAAACTTATATAAGGTCACCTCACCACCTCTTGTACTCCAGTGAAAAAATCCCAACTTTTCTTTATAACTCAAATCTTTTATACCTGGCAATATCCTGGTAAATCTCTTCTGAATCCTCTCCTCATTAATAATATCCTTCCCATAACTGGCCTTCAAGGAAGAAAAAATATCTAGTTGTCTCTTTGTTCTTTGAAATATCTTAAGAAGTCACATCACATTGGTGATATCAGGGCTTGCTGGATGTATGAGAGGAAAGATTAAACCAAAGAGTAATTTAAAAGGAAGACATATTAAGTTCCCTCTTCTTTTTTCAAAACTAGGATACACCTATTGCTCGCCTAAAACTAGAGGGCATAGGTTGAAGATGACAGGGCAAAGATTTAAAAGGGACTCTAGGTGTGTATATGGTAAGAGCTGCCAGATGAAGTGTTATAGGAAGGTATAATTACAACATTTAAAAGTCATTTGGACAGGCACATGAATAGCAAAGCTTTAGAGGGATGTGGACCAAATGCAGCGAATGGGACTAGTTCAGTTTAGAAAAGCTGATCAGCATGGATGAGTTGGCTGAAGGGCCTGTTTCCATGTTGTATGACTCTAAGACAAGTTGCTATTGTTTAGAGAAAGTATAATTTGGTGAATCATATTTTACATTTGGAATTTTTTCTTTCAGTCCAATTGTTCTAATAGCCATCTGGTTGTGGGTGGGAGAATTCAATAATCTTAGAATAACCTTGCCCTGATTCATGAAGCAATAAGTATAACCTTTCATCACTTAGCCTCATTTCGGTTCTCTAAGTTTGTAAGTTCCAATGATAAAAATCCCAATTTGCCAAGATTTCGAGAGCAAAAACTTATTTGTTCTTATCGCCTGAAAATCTTTCCATACCTTTCCATCATTTAATATTCTGCGTACAATAGTGTATCAGGAACTGGATGCAAAAGTCCAAGCTAACATGATGACCTTCATCAATTTAATATAACTTTCCTTTCTTTTATTCATCCTGTTCAGAGGTTCAAAAGCAAGGACATTACGACTGCACCACAAAAGCCTTTATTATTTCTTTTGTATTCAACAGGCATTTAGATATAAATGATATTCAATGTTCTGTCTGTTTATAGCTACTTTCATTTGCATTTTCACCATTTGATACTTCCACTTCATGAGTTCTTTTGTTTTTCGAGGGAGATAATGTATTTTAAGTGTATTTGTCCTTTAAATTTTTTTTTACCAGAATGCTTTTACATTTCTGTACATTGAACCTGTTTTACCACTGCTCTAATCTGCGTATATCTGCATGTATGTTACTTTGTGGCCTGATAGAAACAAGCTTTTGGTATGTCAGTGAATTTCAACTTTGTAATTGTATTCAAGTACAATCGGTTCTGCTATATCCCATTTCTTCAGTGCAAGTTGGCTTTAACACAATTGAAGAATTTGGACCATTATTTGTCGGATGCAAACTTTCCTTACCTGTATTGAGTATATTGCAATTCCTGCTCCATTAGTTTAAACAGTGTGGCGACTGCGAGATTTTCTTCATGTGAAATTGCACGAGAATGGAACTGTCGTGTTATATCAGAACTGACTTATCATAGAATCATTGAATCCGTACAGTGTGGAAGCAGTATTTCGTCCCATTGAATCCATACTGATCCGCCTGCTCCTGTATTTTAATCCTTGTGCTACAGAGGCCAGAGTACCCTTTTGCTTCTTAACTGCTTGCTGTTCTTGCATTCAGTGACTGGACTGCAAGACTACCCAGGTCTTGTTATATATCCACCTTTGCCAATATATTGCCATTCAGATAATTTACCTTCCTGTTATTGCTTCCAAACTGAACTTCATATTTATTCGCATTATGCTTCATCTGCTATGAATTTCTCTATTTACACAGCTTGTCCAAATCATACTTAAGCATCCTCCTCATAGACCACCTTCCTGCTCGGCTTTGTGTCATCTGCCAACTTGGCAATAGTACGCTTAGTTAACCCCTTCTAAATCATGAATATATCTTGTCAATAGCTGGAATCTAAGCACTGGTGGTACCCCATAAGTCACTGTCACTCAGAAAAAGATAAAATGCCCTTTCCTTTCCCCAGAATTCTTGTTTCTTGTCTGCCAACTTGTTCTCTGCCCATTTCAATACATTACCCTGCAATCCCATAGTACTTTATTTTGCATGCTAATTTCTTATGTGGGACCTTATCGAGAGCCTTCTATGAGTCTGGGTAAACCACTTTATTGGTTCCTCTTATCAACTTTTCTGGTTACAAATTTGGAAAAATTCCAGTGGCTTTGTCAAGCAGTTTCCCTTTTGTAAATGCATGTAGATTCTATCCAACCTTGTCTTTTCCAAGTGTGCTGCTGTTAAATCTTTTATAATGGGCACTAGCATTTTCCTTACTACTGACGTCAGGCTCTGGTATATAGTTCTGTGTTTTCTTTCTACTTATTAGAATAGTGGAGTTGTACGAGCTGCCTTCGGATCCATGTAAACTAGTTCAGAGTCTAGTAGAATCTTGAAAGTTGACCCTCAATGCATCACTCTTTGCAAGGTCACTTTCTTAAATACATTGAGATGCACATTATCAGGCCCTGGGGATATATTGACATTAATCCCAACAATTTTCCCAACACCATTTTGCTACTAATACTGATGTTTTTCAGTTCTTTCCTGTGTTCTACAACGTGTATGGGATGTTATTTGTGTCCTCCTTTGTGAAGACAGAATTCAAAGGATGCATTTAATTGGTCTGCTATGCCTTTGTTCCCCATGATAACTTTCCCCTGTTTCTGACTCTAAGGGGTTCATTTTTGTCTCCACTAAACGTTTTGTCTTCACAAGCAACTGATTGTAAAAGCTTCTTGTGGAATGTTTCCCACAAGATTACCCTAAATTATCTAAATTTTTTTCAGTCCTCCAGAACTGCTCAACATTTTTTTTGGCTATGAAAGTCTATTAAGTGCTTTGTAAAAGTTAGGATGTCATGTTGTGGTTGTACAGTATATTGGTGAGACCTCTTCTGGGGTACTATGTACAGTTTTGCTCATCCTGCTCTAGGAAGTTTGTTATTACATTGGAGAGGGTTCAAAAAAGATTTACCAGGATGTTTCCAGGACTGGAAAGTTTGAGTTATATAGATAGGCTGGGCCCTTTTTTTTTTTACTGAAGTTTTGGAGGTTGTATCTCTAATTTCCTAGACTCTGACCTGCTCTTGTAGCCACAGTACGTTTGTTTGGTCCTGTTCAATTTCTAGTCAGTGGTAACTGACAGAATGTTGATTGTGGTGATTCAGCTATGGTAATGCCATTGAATGCCAAAGGACAGTGGCTGGAGTCTCTCTTGGGATGGTTATTACCTGACACTTAAGAGGTGTGACTGTTACTTGCCACTTATCCGTCTGGATTTTGCGACATACAGACATGGATTGCTTTATTACCTGAGGAGTTGCAAATAGTGCTAAATATTGTATAGTCATTAGCAAACATTATCACTTCTGACCTTTTATGATAGAGAGAAGGTTACTGATAAGGAAGCTCAGAAGACTGACCTCCAACAACCATAACCGTCTTCCTTAGTGCGACAAATGGCCACAAGCAGTGAAGACTTTTCCCCACAATTCCCATTGACTCCAGATTTACGAAGGCTCCTTGATGCTGTACCTCATTCAGATGTGGCCTTAATATTAACAGTGGTCACAGTCATCTCACTTCTGAAATTCAGCTATTTTGTCGATGTTTGAACCAAGGCTGAAATGAGGTCAGAAACGAGTGTTCCTGTCAGAACCCAGATAAGCATCAGTGATCAGTTATCCCTTGCAATTGCTACGAGATAACATCAATGACACCTTTTATTACTGTAGCCTGATAGGGTGGTAATTAGTTTAGTTGGATTTGTTCTGCTTTGTGTATAGGACATACCTGTACAATTTCTGCATTGTCAGGTAGATGCCAGAGTCATAACTGTACTGGTTAGGGGTGTGGCTAGTTCTGGATCTCACTCTCTGACTGTTGTTAGGGTCCATGTCATTTGCAGTACCCAGTGCCTTCAGCCATTGTTAATATCAGATGGAGTGATTCGAATTGGTTGACGTCTGGCATTTGTGATGCTGACCGCCTCAGGAGGAGATCACAATGGACCATCCACTTGGCATATCTGGCTGAAGATAGGGGCAATTCCTTTAGCCTTTGGAATCTTACAGGGGCCTGGATAATGTAGGCTATGGCAAGAAATATAGCTGTATTGTGCAGGAAGTTCAGCAAGGTCTGTTTTGATATTGGGAATAATTTGCTGCCATCTTTAACTAAGTCCTGGGCGTCAAAGTCAGATTTCCACTTAGTGGTGAGTTGCCTGTTAAGAGATTATTGCTTGTTAATAAATTTATTACCTGCACATTCTGCCTCATTAGTGTGCAGCTTTCTGTCATTCTATCTATTACGAACAAACATTGATGCCAAGAAGTCTCAAACTGAAAGTATGGGTGGCTAAATGGTTTGCACTGCTGCCCCACAGTGCCAGGGACCTGGGTTCGATCCCAGTCTCTGGCAACTGTGTGGAGTTTGCGCATTCTCCCCATCTCTATGTGGGTTCCTCCGGGTGCTGTGATTTCGTCCCACAATCCAAAGATATGCAGGTTAGGTGAATTGGCGATGCCGAATTGCCCATAGTGTTCAGGGATGTGTAGATTAGGTGCATTAGTGAGGAGTAAATAAGGTAGCTGAATGGATCTGGCAGGGTTACTCTTCAGAGGGTTGGTGTGACTTGTTGGGCCAAATGGCCTGTTTTCACAATGTAGGAATTCTATTCTATTCAATGGAAGTGAAAATGGGCACTTGACAACATCTGTTTACTGTTTGCTCGAAAAAACCTCAAGGTTGGACAGCAGCCACCAACGGCTTAGGACACGGTCCATGGAATGCAGCAACATGCAACCACTCCTTAGACATTAGCATACACCATGTGCCAGTCTCTGAGAATCCTTGTAGCACATGTCCAGTCTACTTACAGTGCACTGCTACACCTTGGCGCAATGGCAGCTATCATTGTAATACTGCAGCACGGACACTTAGCGTGCATGGACTGAACCAGACAACAATTTTGGCCATTTTGCTTGCTCTTTTTTGTACTCACTCGGTTTGAACCTACCTGGATGCTCACAGTCTCTTTGCCTTATCTTGCCTTTTTATGCCTTGCCCTTCGATTAGTGATATAAGGCTCACAGTATTACTGTATTGTTGTGCCGTTTAACATTGGCCCATAGCTAGGATGCTTGTCATGGTTGTTAGCAGTACTCAATGAAGTCATGCGACAGAGCTTGTGATCAGAAGGCCTTGCCACAGTAAGTCAATGACAGTCTCAGGAGTTCATAAGTGGACAGTTAATCACTTAATGTGGACATAGTCAGTAACCTCTCCTTGTTAGATATGAGGAGCTGAAAGTCGGGCAGGTCATCATGTGTCTCGAGTCTTTCTGCCGTGTAGTGGACTGCTTTCCTCCTGGAATGAGATGGAGGGGAATGAAAGTAGGTGGCACATCTATTAATTTTGGTGCAAGGGGAAGGTGTCCGGAGTGAGTGGATAGGCAGCAGAGGACGTGCATAGTTAATGGAGTAGGGGTTTGGTCAAAAACATTTTTCTTTGAAGTAGAATGTATTTTGGACAATATTTAAATACTAACAAATGTAGCCCTTACAAAATGCTACATTTACTGGGTGACAGAGTGAGGGAAGATGTTGCAGGCAGAGTGAGTGTTAGAGCATGAGACTTGCTGGGAGGCAGGTCCAACAACAGTGTGTGTGAAATTAAGGTTGCAGAATACATGTGGCTGGCTGAGTGGAGGAAGTTATTGATTTTCATCCTACACTGCTGGTCGTTCCTCCAAATGGCTGAGGCTACATTGATCCAGGGCAAACCTCGGACCAGGCTGGCGTAACCTAGTGTCAAGGCCTTCACTGGTGGCCCTTGGGAGTTGGGCATCTTACCACTGCATCACCCTGTTATAGCTTTACCTAGTTTTACACATTTTTAGATTGCCTAGTGCTGTTCTGGCACACCTACTGCAGTCCTTAATAAACCAGGGTTTATCTTCTGGCTTGATAGTGAAGATTGTGGTTGAATATGGTTTTTTGCTGCTGATGGCATCTTGTAACTGCCCTGTTTGGAGTTGCTGGTTTTGCTTGAAAGGCGTCCCATTTAATATGGTCATACCATGGAAACTAAGTCGGGATATCCTCAATGACTTTGGTCAGTCATGGATGAACACATCAGCAACAGTTAGAGTTGTTCAAATTTGTTAAATCTTGAAATTCATTTAAATTTACAACATTTTCCAGTTTTAATGAAAATTTGTCCTGCAGTTTTAAGTGTTTTCAGTATTTCTCCCTCTACAGATGCCACTGGACCTGGATATTTTTGTTCTGTTTTCAGTATCTTCTGTATTTTTGATTTCACGGATTCATTCATATTCCTTCAGGGAGGGGCAGGTTCAATGGGCTGAGAACCTTCTTTGGTTCCTATGTTATCACATTCCAATACTGGATACATCTCTCTCTCTCGAATTCTGGCTGGCAATTAAGTCTGCTCTGGAGTCCTTTTTGTTTTCCTTGAGTCTTTATAATATTATTTCAGAACTGCTATTTGTTTTTCCACTTGTGTCCACAAATGGATAAAATACAGATTGTCCTGTGCGTTTCTTTCTACTTAACACTAATGCATGCAAGCCCATGGAATGTTTGTGTGGGTCAGTTTGGTTGTTTGTGTCTGCACAAGTTTTTTTGGCCAAAGGTCACAGGCACATTCATGACTCATTTTGTAAGGGCTGCATTTGTTAGTATTTAAATATTTTCCAAAATACGTTCTACTTCAAAGAAAGATGTTTTGGAGCAAAATTGAGTCCAGATGCTTTGTTCAATCGAAGTGAGATGTTGCAGTTTTGATTGCGCACAGGCCCTAATGTTTTTTTATTTTCCAGCAATGACAGAGAAATTTTATTTAATTCATTTTTAGTAATTTTTACTTTGTATTTTAACTCACATGGGCCTCATAGCTCAGAAATTGTTGTGTCTCCTGCTCAGACTTGAGCTTTCTTTAACTCTGCATTGATTGCATCTGTGCTGAAATCTGGTGTATCACTTCAGCATTTGATAATTGGGTCCAAAGTTGGACCCAAAATCAAAGTAGATCCTTCAGGCTGATTTTGAATGATGAATCTGTGTAAAAACCAAATTAGGATCTAATTTTTAGACTTATCAAATTTTCACTTAATTTATGACATCTTGATATTTTTTCGAAGTGAGACTAATTTTTGTAATTCTAAACCACCATCTTTTGACAACTTTCTAATGTATGTATTTTTGCCAATATAAATAAGCAACGACCTGTCTTCATGGAAATGTAACCCTAGTGCTCAAAAATTATACAAAATGCATTTGTTATGAAAATAAATCCTCAATAAACAAGGTGATAAACATTGTTCCCTATCTACCAGATTTGATCATGTGTTGAAAAGATTGCATTGTTTTCTACCATGTGATACACTCAAGGTTATCAATAGGCCGCAATTTCAGGGGACACAGACTGCACAAGCAATCACAGTGAATGTAACTTTTTTTTTCACAAGCTGCTTTTATTACCCTCATCAACACGATGAATCTCTCAAACAATTCTATTACCATTTACTTTGTTAAAAAAAAGTATTGCCTATTTCCATTGGTGTTGTCAACGTGAGAATTTAAGTTGTCAGTTGCTGCCACATTCCTGCTGCTTCAGTTACTGCCTCATTCACCACTCACATGCTACTCAATTGTTGCCGCCTTGTTGCTCCACTCGAAAGTCTTAACCTGTCACCCACTGCCCTACTTGCTGTCTTTGCATGAGCACAGAGGCAAGCTGGTGAGTGGAGACAATGGGGCAGGGAGAGAGGGAGACAGTGACAGAAGTGGAGGTCTGAGAAGGGAGCAGAATGCTGCGAGCAAACCATTGAATGAGAGGTAACAGCAGGTGGAGCACGCAGATATCAGCGACAGCAACATCCTGGGGTGGGTGCGCAATGATGTCAAAATACTTCCTGTTCTAGTACTATAATTGAAAATATATTAATTGGAAGGTAGAAATGCATATTCATTTTCTCAAATTTGCTGTCTTTTTTTTCCTGTGAAAGGAATGATAATCTCTTTGTCGCTGTCTTGCATGTCATTACAGCAAGCTAACAGTGAAGGTCTCAGAAGTTAGGCATCCAGTTTCCTTGCACTTTGATAATATTTATCATAACTCTGGAAGTGAAGTTTTTTTTACACTTCTAGAAATGAAGGAGCAAATATTTGATGGCCCAGGAGGCAGCAGAGTAGGGCTGCTGAGCCAGAGCTTATCCAAAATGAGCATTTTTCATCTTTCCTTTTGGCTTTTTTAATTTACTTGTCCTGAACTTGGACCGCATCGGTGATGAGAGCCCAGTGCGTGGACTTCGTCTAGACCCAGGGCACAGACCTCGAATGCTACTGGATCGAGGCATGGACCATGGGCAGGCCTGGTGAAGAGTAGAGTGAGCCCCTACTGACTTCTCCAGAGCAAGCACAAGACCGGGAATTAGCGGCTGTTACATCGGCAGAGGCAAGTAGGCCAGCAACAAATGATGACACCTGAAGATTGGTGACTTCTGTGTTGGTTGGTTGGTGGTGACGAAGTGGTGGTAGAAGAGCATCCTGGCAACATCGATGAGGTGGGCCCAGCCCCTGTGAGAGTCGTGACTCTAAGTTGGTGGATCCGAGACAGTGCCGAAGTATTGACCCAGTGTCCAAAATGACGCCAGAGGATCAGTGACTTCGATGTTGGCTGGGGGATTCAGTGTAGATGGTGGCAAGGCTGGCGGTGCAGGCGTCTTTGGCAATGATGAGCTGGCTCAGGACTGATGGACTCTTCAAGCTATATTTTTTTTCCCTTATTCTTAAATTATTCAAAACACCGCAATTTCATGGTGACACGTGAAAGTTTTTTACTGTATTTCATTGTATGTTTATAAATACGTGTACAATAAAATCAAAATCTTTGCACCATTTTTACTTTTGATGGACATTTTATTGTTTGTTTTGTTGTATCAAGCTTATATAATACAGGCAAGATCTTGCAAGCTGTTATATTGATGTTACAAGCCAAAATATCTGTTTTGACACACTCATCTTGAGTATGACCTTGTTTTCTTTGGATGTAATTGCTGTTCTGTATCAACTGCTCAAATGGTTTTTCCACATGCCAAAGATTTTTGAGCATTAGTAAGTCAGTGTTTGAAGGTTGTAACAGCTGAATGTTTCTTTGGAAATATGAAATGGTCTGAGAAATTTAGTTATGGCTTAATATTACAAAACTGTTGACAATTTTTAATCAACGTTCCACATAATCACCATTTCTATTTGACATTCAATGGCATTATCATTGCTGAATATACTGCCATCATGACTTTTGATGTCTGCACCCTTTTGATATGTCCTGCAACCTTCAGCTGTTTCTTGGTATCAATTGGAGTGGGTCAAATTGTTGAAAATTGGTATCTGTTGTCAGGAACTTCGTGGGTGGCACGGTGGCACAGTGGTTAGCACTGCTGCCTCACAGCGCCAGAGACCGGGTTCAATTCCCGCCTCAGGCGACTGACTGTGTGGAGTTTGCACATTCTCCCCGTGTCTGCGTGGGTTTCCTCCGGGTGCTCCGGTTTCCTCCCACAGTCCAAAGCGGTGCAGGTCAGGTGAATTGGCCATGCTAAATTGCCCGTCGTGTTAGGTAAGGGGTAAATGTAGGGTATGGGTAAGGGGTAAATGTAGGGCTTCGGCGGGTCGGTGTGGACTTGTTGGGCCGAAGGGCCTGTTTCCACACTGTACGTAATCTAATCTAATCTAACTACAGAAGGATGTCCAGATGGATTGTCCAGTCATCACCTTGGCTGAAGACAGATGGAAATGTTCAGCCTAGTCTTCTGCACCTATGTACCTGGCTCAATTTGAGGCTCAGGATGTTGTGGAACCCCCTCCTTGAGTTAGGACCACAAAGCTTTGATCTGATCTGTTGGCAGTCAAGTCATTCAGCTACTGTTTAGCTTGCATGAAATCTTATAGCCTGACTAGATTGCTACCATCTTTCTAGATATTCCTTATGATACTCCTGGCAAGCTTTGCTGCACCTGTAGTTGAACTAGGTTTGATCTCCTTGATAATGTGATGGATATACTGTGCAACTTTGGATTGTAGTTTAGTACAGTTATGCTGCTGATAGCCCATTGGACATAGGTTTGAGCATCTACATTTGTTCTCCGTTACAGTGCCACACAGAATAATAGGGGACAGAACAGTAGCTTAGTCGTTAGCACTGCTACCTCACAGTGCATTGGACCCAGGTTTGATTCCACTCTTGGGGAACTGTGCAAACTCCACAAAGATATTCTCCCCATGTCTGCTTGGGTTTCCTCCCACATCCAAAGATGTCCAGGCTAGGTGATTTAACCATGGGAAATGCATTGTTTGCAGGGGTAGGGGAGGGGGTGAATAAAGTTGGGATGCTGTTTGGAAGGTCAATATGGACATGATGGGACAAATGGCTTGCTTCCACACTGTGATCTCTGAGTAGGGTCCTCATTACGAAGGGACTCCGTAAGCTTCCAGTGTTGTTGGCTCCTTCTTCAAATATGAGTTATTTTAATCAATTTGGTGGATTCTTTTGTAATTGTGGAGCCCACTGTGGATAGATGCATTTACAACAGGTAGATTGGTGACGATGAGATCAAGTAGATTGTTACCCCTTGTCAGCTTGCTCACTAGCTGTTGCAGACCCAATTTGGCAGATATAACCTTGAGGCTTTAACCAGTTCAGTCGGCAATGATGCTACCAAATCATTCTTTATGTAGGGCTTTGAAATACACGCACGCGCACACACACTTCTGTAAGGAGAGCTGATTGTTCTATTCCAGAAGGGTTGTGTGGGTAATTGAAATAAAATGACCTTGCCTATTTTTTACTTGATCCCATGAGATTCGAATTCCCATGGTAACACCTTTCCATCTCTGTATTTGTAAGTTACTACTTCCATTATGTCTGACCAGCTAATTGGATAGGACATTACCAGCAATAGTGATGGAGGAGTCTAGGACATGGACTGTAAGGCATTTAAGGTCAACTTTACCAATTTAACATGTCCCTGTTAAGAAGGACATGGCAGCATGTGCCATTTTCAATTCTAGTGCCTAGATTGATGAACGGTAGTCCATCCGCTTGTATGTTTTCTGCAGTAATTTAGTACAACTAAATGGTGTGCTGGAGTATTGCAAATAATATTTTAGAGTGGACCATGCTGTCTGGGGTGATCTTTAAGACCAGTCTAGGGAGGGTCAGCAAATTTCTTTGACAATGCTAAACCAAATGGGTTTATATACCAATCTCATAGTTTCATAGTCACTGTTAGTGAAATCAACTTTTAGTTGCAGCTTTATTCATTAATTTGGATTCAAATTCCACTATTGACTATGGTCAAGAAAAGTTCTGATGTATGTTGGCCTGGAAGTTCCCTCATTTTCTGTTTTTATTTTAGATTTTCAGATCTCCATTATTTTCCTTTTGTAAACTATCCAGTTGTTACTTTTATTCAGCTCCCGTTATGAGGATGAGACTGAGGCCCTCTTGTGGCTCAGTGGTTAGCTTCCCTACTCCTGGACTGGGTGGTCCAGTTTGAAGTCCCACTTGTTCCAGAGGTGTATAATAACATCTCTGAACAGGTTGATTAGAAAGTATCCAGAAGGATGAGACTGGTAAATTGTTGCACTGTAGCTGGGCCTGCATTCCAAGAAATATTCTAGAGTAATATGAATAGTGAAATAATCTAAAACTGGTATCAGAATTAAATGTACATGTTTAATTGATGGATGGAGTTTCTCCACTGTCTGATATGTATGGCGTGTCTGGTAAATGTGACCATATCTTTATGTAGTCTTGGCCAATGAAATTGTGCTTTAGCCTGTGTTATTAATATCTAAGTAACCTTCCATTGGAATTTTGTGAGCCATTCATAAAATGTTATTGCAGCTGGGATTACCATCATTCCTGCTTGGCTTGTGTTTCAGGTGGTCTCCATTTTCCTCAGTTTTATTTGATCATGGAATGTGGGCATTGTTGGCTAAGTCAACACTTGTTGCCCGTCCCTACTTAAGAGTCAACCACATTGCTTTTGATCTGGAGTCAAATGTATGCCAGGAGAAGACAAAAGATTTCTTTCCGTGAAATTCATTAGTGAACTAGATGAATTTTTATAGCAGTCAGCAGAGGTCACATGGTCATCATTAGGCTAACTTTTTATTCCTTTTTTTTTATTGAATTCAAATTTCACCATCGATCCTGGTGTGATTCAGATCTAGGTCACTAGAATATTAGCCTGGCATTCTGGTTTACTAAATAAATCTTGAGCTTTGCTGCAATAGTATTCCTGTATTATTCCATAATTATGATTTCCTTTACAAAATCAATGTTTTCTCTCTAACATCAGTGATTGCAGCTTCTGATCCCATAGCATTTCCTTTACTGTAAATTCTACAAATTTCTGATAAGGCTTCTTTATCTCAGTAAAAAATTTTAATAAGTTTGAGGAGCAAGCTCATAAACATTGCATATTGCTTTTTTAACAGTTTCATAGCATGTAGATTGTTCTTTCGGCAAATTTGCTTACACTTAGCTTTCCCTGTAACAATAGTTTTTAACATTAATGACCAAACAGCTTTTTATCCACTTATTACACTTCATGTGAAAAAGTTATAACATCTTTCAACTCCACCTTCTGTAAACTCTGGTGCGAAGTGTGGATTTCTGGTTAAGGCAAGTCCCTCATTGGAATCTGAATAATCCTCTAAGCAACTACTTCCTTTTTTCCTTGTAAACATTTCTGTAGCAAAGTCATGTTGTGTGGTTTTTTTGTACTTCAAGCTTTTTAAATTCCATTTCCCTTTTATTTTCATGTCTTTCTATTTGCTTTGTTTTTTTCTCTTGCCTTGTACTCTAATTCAAGCTTTTTTTAACTTTCAGTTCTCGTTTCCTTTTTCTCCTCCCTTTTATTGCTATTTTTGTTTCCTTCAATTTTGAATCTTTACATTTCTCTTTTTGTCAGTGATTTTTATTTTTATTTCTAGCTGAAGCTTAGCTAATTCTAGTGATGACACATCACATTCAGGGTTCCCTCCTTTGAATTCAAAGTGCTGCGTAATTACAATAAATAGTATAAATTACTGTGGAGATCCTGCTTTTACTCTGACCACAGTTTGTCTGCTAACTCTCTGTTTAGCTTTGGTCAAAGACTTTAAATAATCCACTGTTATGCCTTCTACATCCAGAAAAGCCAATTTGAAAGTCCAATCCATGCAATGAACTTCACAACACTCTCATTCCATGTTTAGAACCCCCATGCACCATTCCTTAAGTGACATGGATCCTTTCTAAATCCAGTGAATTTCAGTTTCTCAATATGATCCCAGTTGTTTGTAATACTGGACAAGTCAGATCCCAGAATGAAACCTGATTTGAAAGATTTTGTGTTGAAATTTTGCAATTTGTTAACATGGTGGTCAGTCAGTGAAACGTATTCACACAAGGAATACACATATTCTTCAACAATAAAACATAAATTTATTCCACTAAATTAAAAAAATTAGCAATGCTTGATATGTGTAGGAAAGTTAGAAAGTTCTTAACACAAACATCAAAACAAAGTTTCAACTGTTTCAAATGCCATTCATCAGAGACATTCAATACCACAGATATTACAGCTGTCTTGGGTTTTGAAGATCTTAATTGAACTCCCCCAGTTTCATTTTGTCGAACTGTGGATACATTTTTACAGTTCCTTTTTGACTCTGCTGGCATGTACCTCTTTCAGTACTGATAGCCCAAACTTTCTCTCAGTTCTGACAACATGGAAGTTGTTTTCCAAACTCTTCTGGTTTGAAAACTCCACAGCCTAGAAACTGTTTGAGTTGACTGGTTCCCCATAACTGAGGAATTTCCTGCTCACTAGAACGTTATTCTCTTCTGAACAGAACGGAGTTTCTGAGTTAAAGCTTTGGACCTTCTATTTTGAAGTCAAAAGAAAATTCACTGCCATAATTTGTTTACCTTCCCTGTCGTTAACTCAACACTATATATGTTTTATCCATTAATACAATGCAGTTCTTCCAGTCATGAAACTGCAATCATCTTTTCTTGGGATTGATGCATTGATGTAATTCTTCCAATTTGAATTTAGAAACTTTTAAGAATTCATTCACTTCTATCAGCCAATATTTTGAAATGCAGATCCAAATTCATAGAATCCCTATAATGCGGAAAAAGGCCATTTAGCCCATGGAGTCAGAAGAGTATCTCACCCAGACCAAGCCGCCTACCCGATCCCTATAACACTGCATTTACCATGGTCCATCCACCTAAACTGCACATCTTTTGGACAGTGGGTGGTAACTGAAGCACCAAGTGGGAACCACCGCAGACGTGGGGAGAACATCTAAAGGCTACAATCAAACCTCTGGTGCTGAGAGATAGTCATGCTAACCACTGAGTCACTGTGCTGCCCAAAAATATAATATATATATATAATTTAACTGATATGAAAGTGATGCAAAGACAGTATTTTGGATGTTTTGATGTGACATAACCCAACCAGAGTAAAGAAATAATAACTAAACTATAAAAGTAATGGTTCATCATGACACATTTGGCATAGGGCCTCAGTTATCAAAAGCATCAACACTGATCTGATTGAATAATGGAGCAGGATTGAGGAATTGCATGGCCCATTTCTTAATTCCTAGGTACATATATGCAGGAAATAAGATGATATTAAAACCATAGAGAGTGAAGAAATACCTTCCCTAAGACAGTGATAGAAACTAAAACTATCTCCTGGAAGTCAAACTGCAGAAGAAGAAAACAAATGGGGGAAAATAAACAGATGAGTGATTACAGAAAAGTTGCAGCTTATATTTTAGAGTCAGGAACTATGCCAGAAGTAGTTAGCTATTTATACATAAAACATCTTGCATAGGGTGTGCACTTCTATCCATAAGCCCTTCTCCCATTGTTATTTTGGGAGAAATCTGTCCATGTGAACTATAATAAATTGTAATGTCAACTTCATTTTTGTAGAGCAAGCTCCCCCTCAAATTTGCACTGTCACCCCATTCTCTGTATATCCAACAGAAAAAATTTGTTGCTGATCAATTCTGTCCATACATTTCTGGTATTATAAGTTATATTGTGTTCTGAAACTCTCTTTGATCCACCCTTAATAGTATATAGAATTATAGAATCCTTACAGTTGGCCCCATAGATTCCAACCATCCGAAAAGCATCCCACCCAGACCTCTCTCTCCCCTGGCCATACTATCCCTGTAACCCTGCATTTTCCATGGCTAATCCACTTCTGCACATCCCTGGATACTACAGGCAATTTAACATGGCTAATCCACCGAGCCTGCACAAGATAGAACAAGTAATTTGTTCCATTGTTCTTACTACCACAGTTTGGAGCATTTGTTCTAATTCCTTATGAAGAGCTTATGCTTGAAATGTCGATTCTTCTGCTCCTCTGGTGCTGCCTGACCTGCTGTGCTTTTCAAGCACCACATTCTTCGACTCTGATCTCCAGCATCTGCAGTGCTCACTTTCTCCCAAACTTATTAATTAGACTAGCCACGCTTTCCTCCAAATCGTTTATGTAAACCACAAGCAGCAGGGGTCCCAGCACTGATCCCTGTGGAACACCATGAGCCACAACCCTCCATTCTGACAAGCATCCTCCCACCACTGCCCTCTGTCTCCTATGACTAAGCCAGTTCTGTATCCATCTTGCCCAACTCACCTCGATACCATGTGTCTTCACCTTTTGCACCAGTCTGCTATGAGGGACCTTGACAAAAACTTTACTGAAGTCCATGTAGGGAACTTCAATCGTTTTTACCTCATCAATCATCTTTGTCACCTTCTCAAAAAACTTGATCGAGTTAGTGAGGGACAACCTCCCCTGCACAAAGCCATTCTTTCTCTTGCTAAAGTCCATTTGCTTCTAAGTGCATATAGATCTTGTCCCTGAGAATCTCTTACAATAATTTCCCTATGAGCATCGTGAGGCTCATGGGCCTGTAATTTTCTGGATTATCCCTGCTACCTTCTTAAACAATCCCCTGGGACCGCACCTGTAGCCAGAGAGGATACAAAAAGGTCTGTCTGTGCTCCAGCAATTTGTTCTCTTGCCTACCTCAATATTCTGGGATGGATCCCATCAGGATCTGGGGACTTGCCTACCTTAATACTTTTTAAAACACACAACACCTCTCTTTTTAATAGCAACCTGGCTTAGAAATTTGACACTCCCTACCCTGAGATCATCCTCCACCAACTCCTCTTCGGTGAATACTGACACAAAGTATTCGTTTAGCACCTCACCTACCTCTTCTGGCTCCACACACAGCTTCCCTCCTTTGACTTTGAGTGGGCCAACACTTTCTCTGGCTACCCTTTTGCTTTTTATATCAGCATAAAAAACGTTGGGATTCTCCTTAATCCTGTTTGCTAATGACTTTTCGTGATCCCTTTGGCCCTTCTAATTCCTTGTTTAAGTTCTGTCCTACTTTCCTTATATACTTAAAGGGCTTTGTCAGTTCCCATCCTCCTAAACCTTACGTATGTGTCTTTTTGTTTTCTTTTTGACCAAGCTCATAACATCCCTGTTCATCCAAGGTGCACATAACTTGTCATACCTATCCTTCATTCTTGCAGGAACATGCTGCTCCTAAACTCTTACCAACTGCCGTTTGAAATACTCCCTCATGTAGATTTATCCTCAAACAGCCACTTCCAATCAAAATTCTCTATTTCCTGCCTAATGTTGTAGTTTGCCTTCCCCCAACTTAACACATTCCCCTGAGGACTGCTGTTATCCCTGTCCATGAGTAGCTTGAAACTCCTGGTATTACAGTGACTACTCCTGAAATGTTCTCCAGCTGAAACTTCACATACCTGGTTGGGCTTGTTTCTGGACTGTTTACATACTGTCAAGAAACCCTCCTGAATGGTCCTTACAAATTCTGTCCCTTTCAAGCTCCGAGCACAAAGTCAGTCCCAGTCAATATAGGGGAAGTTAAATCATCCACCACAACAGCATTGCTGTTTTTTCATCTTTCCAAAATATCTCTACATACTTTCTCCTCTATCTTCCGCTGGCTTTTGGGTGGCCTGTAGTATACCCTCAGCATTATGATTTCATCTTTCCTATTCTGAGTTCTACCCGTATTGCCTTGCTGCATGAGTCCTCTGATCTATCCTCCCTCAGGTCAGCTGTGAGATACTCCTTTACCAGTAATGCAACTCTCCACCCCTTTTGCATCCCTTTCTATCATACCTGCAACATTCAAATCCTGGGACATTCAGCTGCCAGTCTTGTACCCCTTTCAGCCAAGTCTCCGTAATCGCAATAATACCATGGTTCCAAGTAGTAACCAGAGCTCTACCTTGTCTATTATACTTCTCGTATTGCAACACATGCATTTCAGACCACCTCCCCTGCTCTTTTCAGCAGCTTTTCCTTGCTTATTCTTGCTCTTCGTCATGTTTGCCTTGGTTTCTACCTCTCCCTCAATTTCTGCATCTACTGCCCCACACCTCTGTTTCTCATTGCCTTGCCAGGCTAATTTACTCCTTCCCCAACCACTCTGCCAAGTACTCCCCGAAGGACGTTAGTCCCAGTACTGCCCAGGTGTAACCCTTCTGATTTGTACATGTCCCAGATCCCCCAAAACTAGTCCCAATGCCCTACAAATCTGAAACCCTCCCCCCTCACATTATTATTTCAGCCATGTGTTCATCCTAAATATCCTGCTGGTTCTCTTCTGACTGGCTCGTTGTATTGGTAGTTAACCTGACACAACTACCTTTGAGGTCCTACATTTCATCTTTCTTCCTAATTTTCTCTTCTCTATTAGTACCTCATCCCTTTTGTATTTTTAGACTTTGTCAATAGTACCAATGTGTGCCATGACCACTAACTGTTCACCCTCACCCTCCAAAATGTCCTGCAACTGTTCTGAGACATCTAGGGTCCGAGCACCAGGGAGGCAACACATCATCCTGCACTTTGTTGTGGCCACAGAAATGCCTATCTATTTCCTTTACAATTTAATCACCTTTAACTATAGCATTTTGATGTCTATTTCTCCCTCTCGCTGTAGCAGAGCTAAATATGGTGCCATGAATTTGGCTTATGCTGTTATCCCCTGACAGAAGGGTTACACCCAAAATATTGACTTCTCCACCTCCTGATGCTGCCTTGCTTGCTATGTTCTTCCAGCTTCCTGTTTGCCTACCTTGTTATCCCCTGACAGGCCAATATCCAAAATGGTGTATCTGTTTTGTAGGGGAATAGCTGTAAGAGATTCCTGCCATGCCTGCGTAGTTCTCCTGCTCTGATGATCACTGATTTCCTTACTGCCTGTGGAGTTTGATTCTGCAGTGTGAGCTCTCCTGCTATGTCTTACCCCTGCATTAATTAATTCTTACAATGTCAAATACTTTTAATGCTAAATTGAAACTGTTGGTGTTCACTGCTCAAATAACAATTTTTCAGAATTTACCTTCTACTCGCCAACAACAGTTTTGAGAACCTGTTCAGGCTCATGTTCTTTTACCCGCTGGAGCTCTCACTGCTGCCCCTCCTGTCACGATGTTCTGTCTCCTTTCCTCTGAACCTTGCTTTTTTTTTTGTTTAGAGGAGGAAGTAGGGATGAAAACACCACAGTCCTGTAATGTTTGGAGCTGACTGTTTCTTAACACCAGATTCTTCCAAGATGGCCTTCATACCTGCACTGACTGCAAAGTCAACTCCCAGAATGCAAACAAGCGATGTCTCAGCACTCATCAGGATATCCACAACATTCAGAATAAAGCAGCCAGCTATAAGTTTCTCTCTGTCCAAAGTATGTAAAATAATGAAGCACCTTAATTGGTGCATCTACTTTTGTAACTTCAAACCTTCCATTCCTTGCTGCATCACACAACTTGTAGTTGTCAGCTGAAAGGTCAAACACTGATAGAGATTACAGATGACTGGCTTAGGCAAGTTTATCCACAGAAATATGATCCGGACTCCTTTGGGCAAACCTGATGATCAGCTGGTCTTTTCTGGCGACTCAATCTTGAATATTTCACAAGATTGAAGATAAGTAGAAACGAAAAGCAATGGATCACTGTATCTCTCCTAATTACATTACATCAGAAGGTGTCTATCAATATTGGACGGATATCCAAATGGTGAGGGCTTCAGAAATGCCTGATTAATTGTGATGGCCCCTGGTAATTAATGCATGAGAGAGTCCATTATATGTTCCCTCAGAAACACAAATCTTGGAGCCAATCTGACTTAGGTGGATTGATAGCTCTTCTATTAAATAGTGACCTTAAGTATTTATCTACGTAATCTGAGATATAAGAAACTCCAACCAAAGTTTTTGTACCACGATTGGCTCTTTTAATATCGTCTCGTACAAAGCACTTTGGAACATACTCAGATTAAAATTTGACTCAGCCACATAAGGAGATCCTGAAAACTGTTGGAAAAGCGTCTTTAAAAGATCACCTTCTGAGGGAGCTGAAATACTGAAGATGTTTGAAAATGAAAGTCTGGCAAATAGGCCTATTCTGTTGTATACATTATGTCTGCATAACATGAACACATTGAAAAGCATACTCCCCTGCTCAAAATAGGGAATTCAGATATGTTGAGGTGTTTTAAACATGTGAATGATAAAGGAGAATCACTGTTTCTATTGTTAACAGTTCAATTTGAGAGAAGGTGATTGCTTTTAAATTATTAATTATAATTATTTAAATTCTTAATTTTCCTTCTTTTTCTTGATACCAGAAGCATATTAGGTTGACACAGAAAGAAAAAAGGTCTTCTGCACTAAAACTTCCTTCATTACCAAGTTCTCTGCTGATGTCCCATTTTTGGGGTTCAGTTAAAGATGCTCAGTGTTTGTGAAAAATTGTCTTCAGAAGTTAGTTCACTCCTTTGCACAAGTTCTTAAATTCCTTAGAGAACCTGTGTTTTAAAAAAACTTACTGTGTTCAGTTTTTAAGTTGTTTGCTTAATTTGGCTTGTGCTTAATTGGACATGTTATTTTTGTTAGCTAACGTCCACAAAAAGTGAGTCTCGGCTGAAACACCTTCTGCAGCGATTACCTGGTTATTGTCCAGAGTCTCTGGTAAGAGGAATGTGGTTTCATCTTAATTTACAATTACCAGTTTGCTTGCATGCTATTGCCAATATGGGAATGCTGTATTGATTCATGGCACATTTTCCAGTTAGGTTACTAATGTTTTGAATGTTTTTACACTGCCAATTCTGTATTGCTATCTATCAAGTATATTTTAAAATTGCTAATCTTTCAGTTACTATCTTTTTTATATAAATAATGTGGGGATTTGTTTAACTCAATTGGCTGAATGGCTGGTTCGCAATGCAGAGTGCTCTCTCTGTTAATCTCACACTCTCTAATGTAAGATTAGCCTTATGGCCTGGTAGGACTCTGGCAAATGTTACCTTTTTTTATGTATAGCTGGACATAGTTGATAAAACAAGTGACTAAAATGTATTTTCAAAAGACTTCATAGATTGTTAAATGTGTTTTTCAGCTTGAATTCTGGGTTTGTATTAACTCTTCTTTGCCTGGTAAGTGAAGATTATTTGAAAAAAAAATCACGCAACAACCACTCATCTCTATTGATGTAACAACTTCACAATATTGTTGAAAAAACGTGTGTTTTGTTGAAACTTATCATCTTGCAATCAGGACAATTTACAAGAAACACCTGAGTAATTATGAACAAAAACAGAAAGTGCTGGAGAAACTCCGATCAGAAAACACCTGTTGAGAGAGAAAAAGAGTTAACGTTTCAACTGCAGTGGCCCTTTGTCAGAACTGTTATGATGATGTTGAAAAGATGCTTCCATGAGTCGGCAGTGTCGAATTAGGGGGCATATATATAGAATGAGGGAACATTCATTTGGAACTGAAGTGTGAAAGAATGCCTTCTCTGGGTCAGTTATGAGAGGACAAATATCTTCGGCTCGTATTTCTTATGTTTTTCTGAATCTGGCCTGTGGTTTCCTCTCGGTCTTCCTTTTTGATTAAAGGAGTTACATTTGCTATCTTTCAATCTAATTAGACCATCCCTAAACCAAAGGAGTTTTGGAAAATCAAAATTGGTGCACCAGCTATCTCGCTAGCCAATTCCTTTTAAGAATCTAGGATGTGGTGCCTTGACCAATTGAAGTCAACCTGTCTTGGTAAGAATTTAACCAAAGCTTGGCACTTAACTGTTGGTAATCATAAACTAATACATTCTCCATTTGCAAAACCACTGCTAACTAGAGTCCATTTTCCAGTCAATAAGCACTGTATTCTCATACAGTTGTTTTCCCTTTGCTTTGATATATCTTGTAAATTATCCTTTTAAGTACAAGATTAATAACTTCACCGAAATGTGCCTTTTTTTTTCCACAATTCTTAAGTTATGCATGACCAAATAGTCTATATTTAACATAGTTGAAATATACTCTACAGGAACATTGTCAAAAATTGACACCAAACGCTAAAAACATTATTAGGGAACAAAATTTAAGTAGTATTGTAATTTTGATATAAATATACCTGTATACAAAGCTTGTGTAGTGACTCTTAGCATAAACCACCACCAGGTGTCACTGTAATAAGAGAGCAGTCCTGTTGCCTGATAAGACTATGGCAACTCATAGAGTCATAGAGATGTACAGCATGGAAACAGACCCTTCGTTCCAATCTGTCCATGCCGACCAGATATCCCAACCCAATTTCCATACACGTACCACCCTCTGCGTGAAAAAGTTGTCCCTTAGATCTCTTTTATATCTTTCCCCTCACCCTAAACCTATGCTCTTGAGTTCTGGACTCCCTGACTCCAGGAAAAAGACTTTGTCTATTACTGTACTTTTAAAGGTAGGGAGAGGTTCAGGGAAAGAAATCCTGAGCTTAAGGTGTTGGCAGTTGATAGAATTTGCTGCCAGTGATGCAACTGTTCTTGAGGCCAAAATTGAAGTACAGTTGTGACAAATCATTGTAAGGTTACAGAAAATTAGAAAAATCAGGAAAAATGAGGATGTGGAGGGATTTGAAAACATGGAGGATTTTACATTTCAGGCATTGCTTAAGTTGCAGCCTAAATCGATATACAAGTACAGAAGTGTTGGGTGATTGGCAATTGATGCAGGTTTATAGAGGATGGAAGTTGGTAGCCATCCAGCAGTACATTGGGATAATTTATTATTGTTAGACTTGAAGCACAGGCTAAGGTTTCAGCTGCTGATGAATTTAGGAAGGGCAGAATTGGATGACATTATGGAAATTTGTGATGGCACGTGTGTGTACGGATACACAGGTTAAGTAAGTTAACAAAAACTTGGCTGACGGAATGTAATGTGGGAAATGTGAGGTTATGCATTTTGACAGGAAGAGGAAGAGAAGCTGAACATTATTTAAATTGAGAAAGACTGTAGAAAGCTGCAGAACAGAGGGATTTGGGAGTCCTTGTGCATGAATTACAAAAAGCTAGCATCCAAGTTGAGTAGATCGGAAAGCAAATGGAATATTGGCCTTTACATTTGCTAAAACTATTCAACGCATTCATCAAACCACAGCCGGAATACTGTGAACAGTTTTAGGCCTCCTATGTGAAGACGGAGGCAGTCCAGAAAAGGTTCAGTAGCCTGCTAACGGGTACAGAAGCACTATTTTGAGATGAGACATTTGGTGTGTACTCATTGGAATTTAGATGAATGATAGGTGACCTTATTGAAACAAACAAAATTTATAGGGGACTTGACAGAATAGATGCAGAAAGCGGGGTTTTCACTTTGCAGGAGAAAGTGAGGACTGCAGATGCTGGAGATCAGAGCTGAAAATGTGTTGCTGGAAAAGCGCAGCAGGTCAGGCAGCATCCAAGGGGCAGGAGAATCGACGTTTCTGGCATGAGCCCTCATGCCCGAAACGTCGATTTTCCTGCTTCTTGGATGCTGCCTGACCTGCTGCGCTTTTCCAGCAACACATTTTCAGCTTTTCACTTTGCAGGAAAGTTTCAAACTAGGGGACATCTTCTCAGAATAAGGGGCCACACATGTAAGATAGAGATGAGAAGAATTTCTTCTCTGAGGGAAATCATAGAATTCTTTACGGTAGCGGGCTGTCAAGGCTGAGTTGTTAGCATATTCAGGACTGAGAGAGACTGATTTTTAATCATTAAGGGAAATCAACAGTTCTGGGGAAAAGACAGGAAGGTAGGTTGAGGATTATCAGATCATCCATCGTGTCTTTAGGTGACAGAGTGGACTTAATAGGCCAAGAGGCCTGCTTCTCCTATGTTCTATGGTGTTCCTCAGAAAGCAGTGGAGACTGGGCCATTGAATTCATTTGAAGTTGAGTTGGTAGACAAGGGAGTTGAGCGTTTTGAGGTGTCAGACAGAAAAGTAAAATTGAGACTGCAACCAGATCAAGCATGCTCTTGGTTCATGACAGAGCAAACTTGAGGGGTTGAATGATCTGCCTCTGCTCCTACATCTTATGTTGTATATATCTATGTCTACTCTGTTCAGCCTCTGAAGAATCCTTTGTTTCAATAAGGTCTCTTATCATTTTCCTAAACTCCAGTGATTTCAAGCCCATTTTACTTAATCTCTCCTCATAAGAAAATGTCTCCATATCTAGGATCAATGGAGTGAACTACCTTTGTACTGTATCCTGTGTCAGTATATCTTTCCTTTGATAAGTGGACCAAACTGTTCAGTATTCCAGCTGTGGTCTGATCAGTGACTTCAGTCATTTTTAGCAAGACTTCTGTATTTTGCACTCCATTCTCTTTGAAATAAAGTTCATAATCCATTTGCCTTCCCTCTTACCCACTGAATGTAAATGCCAGCTTTTCGTAATGCATGCAGTAGGACCCCGAAATCCTCCTCTGTTTTCTGCAATCTTTCCCTACTTGAAAATTCAACACATTGATGACGCACTGAAAAGAAAGAATTCTCAGGGTCTCTATCATAAAAGAAGATCTGTTATTCTTGAACTCCGCTCCCTTGTTCTAATCTCCCATTATAAGAGGAAACACTCTTTCCCCACTCCCCCATCTTCTCTATCAAGTGAAGATCTTCCAGGTTTCAGTAAGATTATTGCTCATTCTTCTAAATTCCCATGGATATAGGCCCAACTGTTTCAAGCTTTGTTCTTCATAAAAGTCCTTTATCCCAGGAATGAACTGAATGAACCTTTTGTGAATTTCTTGAGTGCGCTTATGTTTCTTTGTAAATAAGGAGACCAAAACTGTTCACAATACATTGGGGTTATGGTCTCGCCAAGCTGCGGCCTTGAGATTCATGTACTAGGACACCTGGATCCCTCTGGATCAAATTCTACAATCCCCTTCTTTCAACTAGTACACTGTTTTTCTATTCCTCTAGCCAAGGTAGGCAAGTTCATATTTTCCCAGGTTTCTCTTGCTCTTCTAAGTTTTGTATCATACACCTTTGCAGACTCCCTACCTCCCCTTAATGACTTATTTTCCTCCGTGTGTGTGTCTTTGATCAATTTCGTTGCCATACACTTTGTCCTCATCCAAGTTGTTGATATTGACTGTAAGTAATTAGTAATGCAACAATGATCTCTGTGACATTCCACCTGCCTGCCAGTTGACAATAAATGAAGTAATGACTTAAATAGCTAAATTCAGGGAATACAACTCTGGTTTGTAGCATAATTCTCAATGTATTCTTTTAGAGTTCAGATAGCATTGTGTTAAATTTGTGGCTGCAGTTGTGTTGCTGAAAACTGCTCACAGTACTCAGTGTGGTATAATCAGTCAATAGAAAACTGACTTCAAAAAATATTCACATTTAATATTCCTGAACTCCAGCATTGGTTGAATCATGGTTCTGAGGCTGGCATGAGGGAGTTCGGATCCTTTGGCAGTTAGCTACTTAGTCTTTGTTGAACTCTTAAATATTAGATAAAATCATCATCAGCAAAATTTAATTTGTTCAAAGATGCTCATTCCAAATCTGGCCAGGTTACAAACCGAGCAACTTGATTCAGCAAAACAATATCTAGATGATTATACTTGCTGAGTTTGATCTTCCCAGGTATATTCCAAATTAAATTTGTTTGTTTACAAGCCTTTCTTGACCACAAAGGAAATGACTCCCACTTCAGGAATTTTTCAGCCGCCTTTGTTGATCGGGATATATTACTCAGGAAGTATATATTTACAATGCTTTAATGGTTGCTCAGCCAGATATTGATGACACACATTTCCATGAACAGGAACACTACTTGTCATTCACCTTGGCTCTGATCATGTGCAAAATATATGGTGTTTGTGGTGTGTTTTTCACTAAAATAGTTTGAACGGAATGAGGTGGCATAGCATTCTGTCCAAAATGTGTTGCATATGAAATTTAATTAAATCGGGTAGACAGTAACTGGAGCCAAATTGCAACCACATGAAACTTAACATAAATAAATGAGGATGTGGCAAAGCCTATAGTAACAGGCTTTCAGCTCATTCAGCTGCCAGATGGTTTGTGGTTACTACTTCCATAATCAAACTATATCCAGATGAGCAGGTGGGGATACATGATCACATGTTTTGATAGCTGTAGGTTGGACAGTGTACTCATCTGGTTCAGAACCTTTGTAGTTACATTTATGGAGGCAACACTGGCTATGCCTCTGGGTTTGCAGCATGACAGTGGGATGCAGTAGAGTCTGTGGATAGAGCATGCTTTGCACAATCCCTTCTTCTAAATTGGAGCTGAACTCTTCGATGTTCTCCAAGGTGGCTGACTGGCAGGCCAACCAATGCACCCAACATCTGTGTGTCAAAAAGTGTGGCGCTGGAAAAGCACAGCAGGCCAGGCAACGTCCAAAAAGCAGGTGAGTTGACGTTTCGGTCATAAGCCCTTCATCGTTCCTGATGAAGAGCTTATGCCTGAAGTGTCGACTCTCCAGCTCCAAGGATGCAACAGCTCCTTGGAGCTGTTGCATCCTTGAACTTTAGCTGGTAGTGGTGCTCAGTGATTTACCACATGTAAATCCCAATGCTAGATTAGCCTCCAAGGTATGTGCATTTCCGGTGTTTGAGTTAGTGGCTACAAGTCTCAGATAAATTGTGAGGATCCCTTCATCAGTGCTGCTCCTGGTCTTTCTGGAATGCTTGTGACATGGCAAGTAGTAGTTCTTGGGTGTCTCGAGAAGGTTAGTGTGAGTGAAGGTAAGTGGGGCAAATGGGATGTTCATGGTCATACTGTCACTAGCATGCTTATGATGCTAGTTAGCAGGTTGAGGGTGAACTGAGAAGAGGATTTAGTCAGGAAGCTGATGCACTCCTAAAAGTTCTCAGCAATGTCAGGTGTGTAGTGCCCATTGCCACCTGTTCCATGATGTAGACAACATCTCTTCAGTAGGGATAAGGAGATGGAGCTCTTCAGTTCTATACCCTTGGAGTTGACCTCATGGTCATGCCATTTCCCTCTGAGTTCCAGTTCCACCACACAACACATCAGATGGCCTCCTTCTTTAGAGATCACAATTTCCCTTCCCACACGGTTGAAGATGCCCCCCAACGCATCTCATCCACATCCCGCATCTCTGCCCTCAAACCCCACCCCTCCAACCGTAACAAGGACAGAACGCCCTGGTCCTCACTTTCCACCCTACCAACCTTCGCATTAACCGCATTATCCACCGACATTTCCACCACCTCTAAATCGACCCCACCACCAGAGATATATTTCCCTCCCCCTCCACTTCTGCTTTCCGCAAAGACCGTTCCTTCTGTGACTACCTGGTCAGGTCCACGCCCCCTAACAACCCACCCTCCCATCCTGGCACCCTGACCTGCCACCGCAGGAATTGCAAAACCTGCACCCATATATCCCCCCTCACCTCTATCCAAGGCCCCAAAGGAGCCTTCCATATCCATCAAGGTTTCGCCTACATATCCACCAATGTCATTTCTTGTAACCGTTGCTCCCGATGTGGTCTCCTCCACACTGGGGAGACTGGATGCCTCCTCACAGAACGCTTCAGGGAACATCTCCGGGACACCGCACCAATCAACCCCACCGCCCTGTGGCCCAACATTTCAACTCCCCCTCCCACTCTACCGAGGAAATGCAGGTCCTGGGCCTCCTCCACTGCCGTTCCCTCACCACCCGACGCCTGGAGGAAGAACACCTCATCTTCCGCCTTGGAACACTTCAACCCCAGGGCATCAATGTGGACTTCATCAGTTTCCTCATTTCCCCTCCCCCCACCTTACCCCATTTCCAACCTTCCAGCTCAGCACTGTCCTCATGACCTGTCCTACCTGCCAATCTCCCTTCCCACCTATCCACTCCACCCTCCCCTCTGACCTATCACCTCCATCCCCACCCCTACTCACCTATTGTACTCTTTGCTACCTTTTCTTACCCCCCCTGCCCCACTTATCTCTCCACCCTGGAGGCTCTCTGCCTCCATTCCTGATGAAGGGCTTTTGCCCGAAACGCCGACTTTCCTGCTCCTCAGATGCTGTCTGACCTGATGTGCTTTTCCAGCACCAGTCTGATCTCATTTCCCTCCGAGTGGCTCTTGATGCATCAAAGAATCCTGGCATCTCTCCTCTTAGCAGTTTGGATGAGAAACTGGCTTTCTGATTTAGCAGCTTGGATTAGAAACTGGCTTTCTGTAAGAAGGCAGCGAGTGGTGGTTGATGGAAAATATTCAACCTGGAGTCTGGTTGCTAGTGGTGTGCTACAAGGATCTGTTTTGGGACCACTGCTGTTTGTCATTTTTATAAATGACTTAGACATATGTGGATGGATTAGTAAATTTGCAGACGGCAATAAAGTCGGTGGAGTAGTGGACAGTTTGGAAGAATGTTACAGGTTGCATAAACTTGGATAAACTGCAGAACTGGGCTGAGAGGTGGCAAATGGGAGTTCAATGCAGCTAAATGTGAGGTTATGCACTTTGGGAAGAATAACAGGAAGGCAATGGAAAAATTCTTGGTAGTGTGGATGTGCAGAGGGATCTTGGAGTCCATGTACATAGATCCCCGAAAGTTGCCACCCAGGTTAATAGTGCTATTACGAAGGTATACGCTGTGTTAGGTTTCATTGGTAGAGGGATTGAGTTCTGGAGACGCAAAATCATGCTGCAACTATACAGAACTCTAGTGTGGCCGCACTTGGAATGTTGTGTACAGTTCTGGTCGTCATATTTCGGGAAGGATGTGGAAGCATTGCAAAAGGTGCTGAGGAGATTAACCAGGATGTTGCCTGGTCTGGAGGGAAGATCTTACGAGGAAAGGCTGAAAGACTTGGGTCTGTTCTCATTGGAAAGAAGAAGGCTAAGAGGGGATTCGATAAAGACATTCAAGATGATCAGAGGATTAGATAGGGTAGACAGTGAAAGTCTTTTTCCTAGGATGATGTCAGCTTGTATGAGGGGGCATAACTACACATTTGAGGGGTGATATATTTAAGACAGATGTCAGAGGCAGGTTCTTTACTCAGAGGGTAGTATGGGCGTGGAATGCCCTATCTGCCAATGTAGTTAACTCAGCCACATTAGGGAGATTTAAACAATCCTTGGATAAGCACATGGATGATGATGGGATAGTGTAGGGGGACGAGCTGAGAATAGTTCACAGGTCGGCGCAACATCGAGGGCTGAAGGGCCTGTTTTGCGCTGTATTGTTCTATTTTCTATGTTCTTGCCCACCTGCACCACTGGTTCCTTCCTAATTTGTATGGTTTTGTACCACATCACCACCTATATCTTTGTTGAGTCATTGGTCAAAGACGACAAAAACTGCAGATGCTGGAATCCAAGGTACACAACCAGGAGGCTAGAAGACCACGTTTGAGTCATTGGTCAGGACAAATATTGAATAGCGCAAAATGAATTGTACTTACCCACTTTGTGGAGGGCCACAGTGCTATTTCATTTGTTTGAAACTTTTTCCCTTGTTTGACTTAGCTAGTCACATTTAAATTCATTTGTCTAATTTCAACAGTGAAAATATGTTGATGTCAACTGCTGGTAGTTTGAAATCTGGTGTAGAATTTAGAATTTTGGAATGCAGTTGTTTATCTGGTATTGATGAAAATCAAATGTAGGTTTTCTTTTTCTTTAAGTTATTTGATCCTTTTAAAGTTGAAGAGCAATCATCAAATCTCAATGTTTCTGGATTCAATTTATAGGAGCATCAAAGAAAACTGAAGGCTGGGTTGGCTTAGGGTGTTGTGAGTTGGCCATTGCTGGAGAATGTCGACGTGCATGTAAGCAGGTAATTTGTTTCAGCTGGATATAGAACAGTAATTTAAGAAAGAAGAAAAATACAGCCAGTTTATGGAGGAGTTTGCATTCCTCTCCAACAATTTGCAACAGTGCCTTATCATGTCCTCACAACATCCAAAAGTGCTTCACAACCCAGTGAATTACTTTTGACGTTTAGCATGGTTATAGTTAGCCAAATGTCATTTTGCATATAGTAAGCTTCCACAAAACAGCAGATATGATAGATGACCAGTTTACTTGGCTTTTGCTTTTGTTCGTTGAGGGAGCGATAACTGTTGATCAGGACGTAATTGCTTGAGGCAGTCAGTAGCTTAGGCTGTTGATGTCTGCCATGACATTTTGGCGTGGAAATCCACCTTCTTGCCAATTGATGGCAGAACCTATTGACTTACATCATGGTCAACACAAACTAATGGTTCAGACACACCTGCATTGTCAAAGGCCAGTTGACCTTTGAGGATTCAGCAGTGTCAAGACCTGGACTAATAATCCAGAGAAAGCAGCTTCAGATTCCATTATGGAGATGTAACATATGTTAATAAATCTAGGCGTTAAGAACTTTCTGTCGGTAAGAGGTGACCACAAAGCTATTAAGGTAATAGAAAACCCATTAATAATGTGCTTCAGAAAAGGAAACCTTCCTATATCTGACATCAGTCCTACACCAATAGTTGGCAGTTTACTGCAGAAGTGTCGAACAAAACATTCAGTCATGACCCCATCTTGAGAGAGAAACTAAAGATGGGCAATACATACTGGACATGTCAATCTTATCAACATCCTATGTGTGATTTTTTTTTTTTACAAAGTGTTTTTAATAAATTTAGAACATACTAGAAATACTTGGGTTCAGTAACATCTGTTGAGAGTGAAACAAGGAAAATGTTTGAGGCTATTGACTTTTTGACTGAAATGTCTCCTTGCTTTTCAATTCTCTTAGTCCACACCATTTGGTGATTAATCATTACAAAACAAAGCTGGTGCTTCTGGTTTGAGAAAAGTCCATTTGCACCAACCAGAATAGGTTCCTTCAGTTTTGAAAAATTCTGAGCTCATTTTTGCAACTACTGCATTTATTTTCTCCTCTCAGATGCCACAAAAGTGAGCTCAGGATTTTGGCTCCCTTTGTGGGTGCCGAGTAGGTGCCCAGAATGGGGATTCATTACACAGGTGACCTTTGTTGACTTGAGGTGGCCCATGACCCTCTTCACCATGCTGTGGCTCTGGTACGCACTCGAGCTATGTCAATTAATTTGTGAAAAATATATGGCCACTTCATTGTTAATACACATGCATTTGTTCATTCTATTGGTTGAAACCCGTGACTTCTTGTTGACTCCATTGCCCAGGTGACTAGAGAGGACTCGTTATGCCCTGTTTTATTGATTGGGGTTTAGAAATGACTGTGCTACTGGCAGGTAGAACAAGAAGAGAGGGAGAGTGCTGATTTACTAGGGTTTCTTGCTCAGGGTGACAAACTGTGCAGAAGGAAGAAATTTGCCATCCTTACCTGATCTGGCTTATATCTGAATCCAGACATAGCATTGTAGTTAGCTTCTAACTGTCCTCTGTTTATTTCCAGCAAACCATTCATGTATGTCTAACCACTACAAAGTCGAAAGAAAGGAATGAAATCAGACAGACCACAGCATTGACCTGGGCACTGAAAATAACAATGGCAAACACTGCCCCTTTTGATCATTTTGGAGATAAATGCATTTGACTTTAGTTTATGGTCGTTAATGAGTCCCTGCGTCTTTACCTACCTGTTCTATTTTGAGGCCCCCCTCAAACTTATTTAAGAATAACTATTTAAATGTTAATGAAGAGATAACTTTGGACAGGGAATGATTGAACATGTTCAAATCCTTTTGTCTTAATGACACATTGTAGTGAGATTTTGTTTTGGATGTTGTGACCATGTTAATAATTGTATTACAGGTAATAACTGAGAGTTATTCATTTTATGATTTAAACAACTTAACTGTTCGTACTATAGCACAAAACAAAGACTTACTATTTTTAATGTATGCTTTATAATCTGTGAAGTTAAGTAGATAGTCAAGCATTTTAACCTTGGATAAACATTTGTATCAGTCATATCATAAAAAGAAACTTGTATTGATTTAGCATCTTTTGTGAGAAGTGACCTCAGGGCTCCAATATGAACGCAGAATCATGTTCACATAATTTTCATATTAGTTTGCATTTTCTGCGGTATATTTTTATCATTATCATGCTCTGTTTTATTTTAGGCTTCTTCAAAGAATGATCTTAAGAGCTGTAGAAAGGAATTTGAGGTCTGTACAATAAAATACTAATTATATTGTGCAATTTTTAAAAAAAATTAATAGTTGCAGTGCAGGCTCAAAAAAACAGAGAAAATGAAACCATAATTACACTCATTCTGTTGCCTCTCTGTGTCTTTCCCCAGCCTCTTTCTCTCCCTGTCTTCCACACCCCATACCAACCTTGCAGTGATTGCCTCTGCCATCCCCAGCATCTCACCCACTCCTATCCAATTGCCTCATGTTGATTTGAATGGTCTCCTATCTGTCAATGGGCTAGCTTGTTACTTTGTCTGCTGGTCAGGTGGGAAAGAGAACAAAAATATTGATGATATGGTTCTACATTACATTCAGCAGGATTGTACGTAGCTTTGCTGGATTTTTCCACACTCCCATGTTTTTCTATAATCTCACCCACTTTGAGAGGTATTGATTTGGGCCCTTCAATTTGATTTATATTATAATATTTTACATCTGTGCTGGTGCAAAATACATTGGTTATGTATATGCCCAGCCCAAAATTCTTTCAAAACTGTTCTGTAACCTGTGTCTTCATTGCTTTCTGCATTTGCTTTTCAGCATATCTGAGCACTTTTTTTTTAATATAAATATATTTATGTGTAGGCTGCAAACGTTTGAATCCAAGAAGCGATTGTTTATAACTCTGTTCATCACTTCCTCCTAATTGTTCTGGAATACCTAACTCTCTTTTTAATCAATTTCTTAACCAGCTATGATTTCCTCTTTGAATTCCGATATCTTTTAGCTCCTTGCGATTGTTGATGTGGAAATTTGTTAAGAGACTTTCAGGAAACAAGTGGAGTGACATTTCCTATTTTGATCTGCATCTTTGAAAGTAAAAGGAAGTTGGTTTCAAGAGGTCCAACGCTCCTAGTTCCATGCTGGCTACATTTTTTATTTTGTTATTTAAACTTGATGTTTGGCTAATGGGATTTTGGTCATTTATCAAATCTGAAAATGTTTTAAATGTAGGTACATGGAGCCCACTGCAGAAAATGTTTTTGAATTTCTTATTTAGACCTGTAGCCCTTCTGAAACAATTAGTCTAATATAGCGTGCAAGCTTGAAGGACACTTCATGGAGGATACAAGTATATATTTGATGAATTACCATGTACAACAAAGTGAAATACAAGCAGCCACTTTACTGATCAAACCTACTCCGCCATTCCATGAGATCATGGCTTATCTGATTTTAAAGTCAACTGTATATTCCTGCATAACCCTGATGATCTTTCATCTTCTTGGTAATGAATGATCTATCTATCCCTGCTTTAAAAATATTTAAAGATTCTGCATCCACTGCCTTTTGAGAAAGGGAATTTTGAAGATACTTGGAGAAAAAATGCTTCCTCAGCTATGTTTTAAATTGGCACGCCTTTACTTTTAAACTATAACCCTCCTAGTTTTAGATTTGCCTACAAGAGGAAACAACCTTTCAACATGCATTCAATCAAGTCCCTTTTGGAATTTCTTTTATTATTTGTTTCTGGGACATGGGTGTCGCTGACTGGCCAACATTAATTGCCCATCCTAGGTTGCCCTTGAAGGTGGTGGTGAGCTACAGTTCATGAGCTGTAGGCTGAAACACAATCTTTTAGGAGGGAATTCCAGGATTTTGACCCAGCAACAGTGAAGGAATGGCAATATTTTTCCAAGTCAGGATGGTGAGAAGCTTGTAGGGGAATTTGCCAGTATTGGTGTTCCCATGTGTCTGCTGCCCTTGTCCTTCTCGGTGGACATGGTTGCGGGTTTGGAAGGTGTTGTCTAAGAATATTTGGTGAATTTCAGCAGTGCATCTTATCGATAGTACACCTTATTGCTACCGAGTGCCAGTGATGGAGTGGGTGGATGTTTGCCAATCAAATGAGCTGCTTCATCCTGGATGGTGTCAAGCTTCTTGAATGTTATGGGGCTGCACCTATCCACACATTGGGGAATTTCCATCACACTCCTGTTTGGAGCCTTGTAAATGGTGGACATGCTTTGGTGAGTTACTCCCTGCAGTATTCCTTGCCTTTGTCCTGCACTTGTAGCCACTGTATTTACATGGCAAATCCAATCTGTATTCTGGCCAATGAAAACCCACAGGATATTGATAGTAGTCAGTTCAGTGATGGTAATACCGTTGAATGTCAAGGGGCGATGGTTAGATTGTTTCTTATTGGAGATGTCATTGCCTGGCATTTGTTTTGCACAAATGTTACTTGCCACTTGTCAGCCCAGGCCTGGAGATTACCCAGATCTTGTTGCATTTGAATGCACTGCTTCAGTATCTGAGGAGTTGTGAATAGTGTAATCATTGGCGAACATCTCCACTTCTGACATTATGATGGAGGTAAGGACCTTGATGAAGTAACTGAAGATGGTTGGGCGTAGGGCACTACCCTGAGGAGCTCCTGTAGAGATGTCCTGGAGCTGAGATGACTGACCTACAGCAACAATGACCATCTTCCTATGTGCCTGGTATGATTCCAACCAGCGGAGAGTTTGTCTTTGATATCCATTGATCCCAGTTTTGATAAGGCTCCTTGATGACCAGAGCTGTCACTCTGACCTCATCTCTTGAATTCAGGTCTTGGTCCATATTTGAACCAAGGCTATAATGAGGTCAGGAGCTAAGTTACCATGGTGGAACCTAAGCTTGGTGTTACTGAGCAGGTTATGCTGCGTAAGTGCTGCTTGATAACACTGTTGATGACATCTTTCATTACTTTACTGATGATTGAGTAGAGTTGCATTTGTCCATTATTTGTGTACAAGAAATATCCGGGCAATTTTCCACATTGTCATGTCGATGCTAATGTTGTAACTGTATTGAAAGAGCTTGGCTAGGGACGCAGCAAGTTCTGGAGTGCAAGGTTTCATGACAAATAACAGAATGTTGTCAGGGCCCATAATCTTTGCAGTATCCAATGCCTGCAACCATTTTATTGATGTCACTAGATTAGATTAGATTTGTGGGCGGCACGGTGGCACAGTGGTTAGCACTGCTGCCTCACAGCGCCAGAGACCCGGGTTCAGTTCCCGCCTCAGGCGACTGACTGTGTGGAGTTTGCACATTCTCCCCGTGTCTGCGTGGGTTTCCTCCGGGTGCTCCGGTTTCCTCCCACAATCCAAAAATGTGCAGGTTAGGTGAATTGGCCATGCTAAATTGCCCGTAGTGTTAGATGCAGGGGTAAATGTAGGGGTAGGGGTATGGGTGGGTGCGCTTCGGCGGGTCGGTGTGGACTGGTTGGGCCGAAGGGCCTGTTTCCACACTGTAAGTAATCTAATCTAAAAACTAGGAGTGTATCAAATTGGCTGAAGACCAGTGCCTATGATGGGCACCTTTGGAGGAAGCCAAATGGGTCATCCACTTGCCATTTCTTGTTGAAGATTGCTGCGAAAGCTTCAGCCTTATCTTTTACACAAGTGAGTAGGCTCTTCCATCATTCAGGATTTCTGGAACCTGCTCCTTCTCCAGTGCATTGTTTTAATTGTCTACCATCATTCATGACTAAATATGACAGTACTGTAGAGCTTAGATCTGATCTTTTGGTTGTGGGATTACTTAGCTCTGTCCTTCACTTAGTCATTGGAAAATGCGGTAAGTGGAGCTGTATGGTATGAGCAAATGAGTTGTATGGTATTCTGATGGAAGTGGACATCCTCACCAGTCCTTCTGAGGTTGGAGAATAGCACCTGAGAGAAAACAAGTGTAGCCTCATTGAGGGCATATCCTGAACAGAGGGACTCTTGGTCAGCTCACAGCAAAATCCCAAAACAAAGCCAAGCCTCAGCCAAATGGTAAACATTTTCTTCAGGATCCAGGCCGGCAAGCCAATGTAGTTGCTTCAGACTCGAAACAGCAAAAGAGTCCCACTAGGCCGGAATTAAGTAAGAGAACTCATACCCATCATCCAGGAGAGTGTACATCCTGGCAAGTCCACCAATATCTGGTTTGTAACAGTTAAATTGCTGAGCAAAACCAATGAAAATAAAGATTTGGTTAAATGGTCACCTGGTTCTAATGGAGGTTAATACTGGTGCTGTCGTTTTAAGATTACAGAACCAGTTTTTATCAAAATTTGCTCTGGATTCCAATGCTCATGTTTGTGGAAGACCTTGGCTACACTGATAACCTATACCGGGGAACCTTTACAGATTAATGGTACAACTTCAGTTCTAGTCCGTTATGAGAAGCAGCTTGTTCAGTTACCACTGATTGAAGGAAAAGACTTCAGCCCAAGCTTGATGGGGTGAAATTGGTTGAGAAAAATTCACCTATATTGGTTCAACATTTTTCGACTAGAAAATGACTGAATGAGTCAAGTCCTAACTAAATACCTGAAGTTTTCGGGAAGGTCTAAGGACCATCAAAGGAGCCAAGGCCACCTTGCATATTGACCAGGAAGCATTTCTGCAAGGCCTCCTCAGTACCATTTGCCTTAGGGCAAAAATAGAGGCATAAGTTAAAAGGCTGAGAAGCAAAGGAATCTTCAAACCAGTATAGTTTGCGGAATGGGCAGTATCGGTCATACAGATTATGTAGCCCACAAGTCAGTTTGTCTTTGTGGGGATTTTAAACAAATGGTAAACCATTTTCACAGCTGGATAAATAGCCAATCCCTCACATAGAGAATTTATATGCAAAGCTAGTGGGGGCTGTCCTTCACGAAGTTGAACAGGAACCATGCATTCTTACAATTGCAGTTAGATGAGCATTCCCAGAAATATGCAACAAATAATGCCTGTAAGAATTTGTGCCAATATAAGAGACTGTCATTTGGGGTGTCATCAGCCTGTGTAATGTTTCGACAGACGATGGAGAGCATTTTACAAGGTCTACCCCAGATCACCATTTATCTAGATGGTGTGCTAAGAACAGGGCAGCCCGATAAGGAGCACTTGGAGAACTTGGATATAGTCCTTAGATGTTTCTCCCAGGTGGGCATATGCCTTAGAAGTGATCTGCTTGGACTACAGGATCAACAAGACTGGGTTATGCCCACTGGAAGATAAAGTGAGGGTGATTGAAGGTTTCCCAACTCCCATATCTGTATTAGAACTTAGGTCTTCCCTTGGGCTGGTGACCTATTACGGAAAATTCGTACATAAGCCGGTCTCCATCCTGGCACCTTTGCATCAGCTCTTAAAAAAGGATCAGCTTTGGAAATGGTCACGTAGCCCAGCCAAAGCTTTCGGAAGTGAAGAAACAGCTGTCATCCTCTCTAAGGTGTTGGCACACTGTGATCCCAAGCAAGATGTGGAATTGACATGCGATACCTCCTTGTATGATATCGGGGCAGTATTAGCTCATAGGTAGCCCAATGGAGAGGAACTCCCAATAGGATATTTATTCAGGACTTCAGCTAATGCAGAACGTAAATGTGTCCAGATAGAGAAGGAAGATTTGGCAGTCATATTTGGAGTCACTAAGTTCCACCAATATCTTTATGGATGCAAATTTGTAATAACAACAGATCACAAGCCCCTGGTAGGTCTACTTAAAGTGGACAAGGCAGCGCTGCCCATTGCTTCAGGCTGAATTTAGCGGTAGGCTTTAATATTAAAGTGCATATAATTACAAGTTGAACATCGTTTGGGAGGCTAAGTAGAAATGTTGATGCATTGAACTGCCTCTGGCAGATACACTGCTGATGGTACCACCAAAGTAATGGTTTTAAATTTTCTGGACATGCTTCCAGTCACAGCTGACTATATCAGACTTTGGATGCAGAAAGATCCGGTCCTCGCAAAACTGAAGCAGCTGGCGGTGATGGGGGAAGCCAAAGGGCTGTCACAACCAGGATCAAAACCTGTTTGGACCCGAGAGACCAGATCACAGTAGAGAACGGTTTATTATTATGGGGAGCAAGAGGTGATTGTTCCCTGCAAAGGCTGCTGCCAGATACTGGCTGAACTCCACAAGGATCATCCAAGAGGTTCCAAAATGAAGATTTTGGCAAGAAGTTATGGCTGGTGGCCACGGTTGGATGCAGACATAACTGCATTGTTGGGACTGTGCCCGAAGTACCAACAAGGACAAAAATTACTGTCAGACACTGCCCCATATTCATGGGAATGGCCATCCATAGAGTCATAAAGATGTACAGCACAGAAACATGCTCTTCTGTTCGACTCGTCCATGCCGACCAGGTATCCTAACCTAAATCTTGTCCAATTTGCCAGCACTTGGCCCATATCCCTCTAAACCCTTCCTTTACATATATCCATTCAGATGCCTTTTACATGCTGTAATTGTAGCAGCCTCCACCATTTCCTCTGGCAGCTCATTCCATACATGTACCATCCTCTGCGTGAAAAAGTTGCCTCTTAGGTCCCTTTTATATCTTTCCCCTCTCACCATAATCCAATGCCCTCTACTTCTGGACTTTGTCGATTTACCATGTTGCTCATGATTCTATAAACCTCTATAAGGTCACCCCTCAGCCTCTGATGTCTCCATGGAAAACAGCCCCAGCCTATTCAGCTCCTCCCTACAGTTCAAATCCTCCAACCCTAGTAACATCCTTGTAAATCTTTTCTGAATCCTTTCAAGTTTCATAGCATCCTTCCGATAGGAAGGAGACCACAATCGCACAAATATTCCAACAGTGGCCTAACCAATGTTCTGTACAGCTGAAAAATGACCTCCCAACTCCCATACTCAACACCTTTAATGGGCTCGATTTTCTTTGTCATTGTTGACACCCACTCAAAGTGACTGGATGTGCGTAGAGCTCTTTCGTCAAACATGGGTATGACGATAGAAAAACTGTGTGCATCTTTTGCAATGCACGAGCTCCTGGTCACAGATAACAGGCCATTGTTTAGCAGCCAGGAATTAGAGTGTTTCCCAAATTCGGATGGTATTCATCAAATAAGAAGAGCTCCTGACCATCCATCATCCAATGGTCTGGCAGAAACAGCAGTCCAGACTTTGAAGGCAGGTTTAAAGAAACAGCCTACAGCTTCACTAGATATGAACTGTTCCGGTTCCTATTTGAGTTTGCTCGTGTAACTACAGGGATAGCTCCAGCGGAGTTGCTAATGGGGAGAAGACTGCATACCAGGTTAATTCTGATCTTCCAGACCTGGGAGGAGGGGGGAGGGTGAAACAGCAACAGGAACACCGGTGCTGGTCACAAGACTCTGCTAAGTGAGAGATGCAATTTACTTCAGTGGGTGAAGTTTGGTGCAGGAACCAGAGGAAGAGCCCTGCATGGGTCAGCGGCATGGTCGAAGGGAGGTCAGGTTCAGTGATGTGTAAAGTTCAGGTAGGTGTGATGGATCTGAGCAAGCACCTGGACCAAATGAAAGCTGCAAACTCGCAAATGGTGCCGGTACAAAACATGCCTGGCTCCTCAACTACCTTTCTGACCGTTGTGGAACACATGGGTTCTCCCTCTCCGCCTTGAAGCCTTTTCTGCCAGAGGAGGAGAATAATTTTTTTCTGAGATGCTATTGAGTGCAGGAGGCAAGCTACTGTGCATCACACACCACCCATATCAGAGACAAGAGTTTCAGGAACCTGATCTTATTCTAAAATGCTCCAGGAGGAGCTACAAAAAAAACAGCCGATATCCTCATACCCATGTTTGACAAAAGAACTCTATGCACACCCCGTCACTTTGAGTGGGTGTCCACAATGACTAACAATGTAGTGATTGTAATGAGGTTAGTCAGGTTGTCCTCATCGAATATGGGTTCCATGATTGGGGGCTGCTAATCTCGCCCAATCAGGGAGCTCTGACTGAGAGATATAAACAGGAAATTGAGAGACTCTGTTTACGCTGAGAGCTGACTCTGAAGAAGCTGGATCAGGGTCAAGTGCTCTCCCTGTATAAATAAAGGATGACTTGGTGAAGGGATATCAGCCTCTGTGGAGTTATTTCAATGCTCATCTTTCGTTCTAGTGCTGACAAAGGCCTGTCTTCATATTATTGGCAGATGGGGTGGAAAACACAAGTCATAAAGTCTTTACAGCATGGTAAAAATGCCCTTCGGCTCTGTGTCCATGCAGATCATCAAGCATCTATCAATTCTCATCCCATATTCCAAAACTTGGTCTGTAGCTTTGTATGCTATGCTGTTTCAAGTTATCTTTCAAATAATACAAAGATGTCTTGAGGGTTCTTGCCTCTAGAGACTGCACAGTGTGTTTCAGATATCCAGCACTATCTGGATAAAACTTTTTCTTCAAGTTCACTCTGAATCTCTTGTTCCTTACTTTAAAACTGTACCCCTAGTTTTGACTCATTTTACTAATGGGAGAGGAATTGTTTCATCCTATAGATGCTCCTGAGAACTTTGTACATGTCAATTAGGCTTCCCCTCAGCTTTCCCTACTCTGAGGAAAGCAACTCCAGCCAATCTAGTCTGTCTTCACAGCTGCATTGCAATGGCCCAGGCAACATCTTGGTGAAACTTTGCACCTTCTCAAGTGCAATAACATCTATCCTAACTGCACACAGGACTCCATATGTGGCCTACGTAACATTTCAACACCTCCATGATAACCACCTTGTACTTGTCTTCAGTGCCTTGACTAATAAAGGCAAGTATCCTATATGCCTTCTTAACCACCAAATTTACCTATCCTGCTGCCTTCAAGGATCTATTGACATGCAGACGAAGGCCACTCCAATCCTCTATAAATCCTAGGGTCTCACCAATCAACATCTGCTCCCTTGCCATATTAGTCTTTCAAAAATGCATCACCTTTGACTTATTAGGATTAAATTCCATTTGCTGCTGTTCAGCTCATTTCACCAATCCATCTATATTGTCTGGAAGTCTAAGGTTTTCCTCCTTGTTATTTACTATGGTACCATTTTTTGTATTATCTTCAAATTTATTGGTCATCCCTCCTACTTTTGTGTCTAGATCATTAGTATACACTGCAAATAATAAGAGACTCAACAGCTTTGGTACACTAGGCTTCCAGTCATGGAAAACATCCTTCAACTATCACCCTCTGCTTCCTGCCACTGAGCCAATTTTAGACCCAGTGTAACAAATTATCCAGGATCTTTTACGCTAATGGGTTCCTACCCAGTCTGCCAAGCAATAGCCTACTGAATCCATGAAGACTACAAAAACTTCAAATGTGTAGATAACCTAGAGGAGTATAGAAAATACAGGGATCAAGTTAAAAAATAAAATGAAGAAATTAAGGAGAGATCATGAAAAAATACTAACAATCTCTAGATGTTCTACCAGCATATAAAGAGCAAAAAGATAGTTAAGAAAAAAGGGGGATGTATCAGAGATGAAAAAGGGAACTTGTAAGTGGATATGGAGGATATTGGAAAATTTTTAATTGAATATTTTTGTCTCCATATTCACAAAGGAATGGGTAGCAGTGTGAAGTATTGGACACAGTAATCAGAGAGGAAGGCAAAGGATGTACAGCATGGAAACAGACCCTTCAGTCCAACTCGTCCATGTCAACCAAATATCCTAAATTAATGTAGTCCTATTTGCCAGCACTTAGCCCATCTCCCTCAAACACTTCCTATTCATATACCCATCCAGATGTCTTCTAAATGTTGTAATTGTATTAGCATCCACCACTTCCTCTGCCGGCTCATTCCATGCATGCACCACCCTTTCCGTGAAAAACGTGCTCCTTTTAAATCTTTTCCCTCTCACCCTAAACCTATGACATCTAATTCTGAATTTCCCCCACCCCAGAGAAAGGACCTTGTCTATTTACCCTATTCATGCCCATTATGATTTTATAAATCTATAAGATCACACCTCAGTCTCCGATGTTCCAGAGAAAATAGCCCCAGCCGATTCAGCTTCTCCCTATAGCTCAAATTCTCCAACCCTGGAAACATTTTTATAAATGTTTTCTGAACCCTTTCAAGTTTCACAACATCTTTCCTCTCGGAGGGAGACCAGAATTTCACACAATATTCCAAAACTGGACTAACCAATGTCTTGTGCACCACAACATGACCTCCCAAGTTCTATATTCAATACTCTAACCAATAAAGGAAAGCATACTAAATACCGCCTTCACTAACTTATCTGCCTGAGACTCCACTTTCAAGGAGCTATAAACCTGCACTCCAAGGTCCCTTTGTTCAGCAAAACTCCCCAGGACCTAAACATTAAGTGTATAAGTCCTGCCCTGATTTACCTTTCCAAAATGTAGCACCTTGCATTTATCTAAATTAAACTCCATTTGCTACTCTTTGGCCCATCTGATCAAGATCCCATTGTGCTCTGAGGTAACCTTGATTGCTGTCCACAACACCTCGAATTTTGGTGTCATTTGCAAACTGACTAACTGTACCTCTTATGTTCACATCCAGACATTTAAATGATGAAAAGCAGCAGACCCAGCACCGATCCTTGTGGCACACCACTGGTCACTGGCCTCCAGTCTGAGAAGCAATCCGTCACCACCACCCACTGTCTTCTACCTTTGAGCCAGTTCTGTATCCAAATGGCTCGTTCTCCCTGTATTCCATGAGATCTAACCTTGCTAACCATTCTCCCATGAGGTGCCTTGTTGAATGCCTTACTGAAGTCCATATTGATCACTACTACTGCTTTGCCCTCATCAATCCTCTTCGTTACTTCTTCAAAATACTCAATCAAGTTCATGAGACATGGTTTCCCATGCAAAGCCATGTTGACTATCCCTAATCAGTCCTTGCCTATCTAAATACATACAAATCCTGTCTGTCAGGATTCCATCCAACAACTTGTCTACCACCAATGTCAGGCTCACCGGTCTATAGTTATCTGGATTTTCCTTTTCATCTTTCTTAAATAGTGGGACCATGTTTGCCAACCTCCAGTCTTCTGGCACCTCACGATGACTATTGATAATCCAAATTACTCAACAAGGGCCCCAGCAATCACTTGCCTAGCTTCCCTCTGAGTTCTAGATCTGGGGATTTATCCACCTTTATGCATTTCAAGATATCCAGCACCACCACCTATGTCATATGGACATTTTTCAAAATGTTAGCAACTATTTCCCCACATTCTATATCTTCCATGTCTTTCTCCACAGTAAACATTGATGCACAATTGTCGTTTAATATCTCCCCTCTGCTGTTCCCCACACAGGCTGCCTTGCTGATCTTTGAGAGGTCCTGTTCTTTGCCTAGTTACTCTTTTGTCCTTAATGTATTTATGGTGTGTGTGGCTTCTTCTTAACCCTATTTGCCAAAACTATCTCATGTTGCCTTTTTGCTGTCCTGATTTCCCTTGTAAGTATACTCCTATTGCCTTTATAATCTTCTCAGGATCCATTCAATCTCTCCTGTCTATACCTGACAAATGCTTCCTCCTTTTTCTGAACCAAAACCTCAATTTCTGTAGTCATCTGCATTCCCTACACCTACCTGCCTTACCTTTCACCCTAGCAGGAATATACTATCTCTGGATTCTCGTTATTCTCACTTTTGAAGGCTTTCCATTTTCCAACCATCCCTTTACTTGTGAACATCCGCACCCAATCAACTTCTGAAAGTTCTTGCCTAATACCGTCAAAATTGGCCTTCCTTCAAATTGGGACTTTAACTTGTAAATCTTTTCCATAATTATTTTAAAACTAATAGAATTATGGTCACTGGCCCCAAAAGTGTCCCCCCACTAACGCTTCAGTCATTTGTCCTGCTCTATTTCCCAAGAGTAGGTCAAGTTTTGCACCTTCTCTAGCAGGTACTTCCACCAACTGAATCATTTTCTTGTACACACTTAAATTCCTCCCCATCTTAACTCTTAACACTATGGCAATCCCAATCTATGTTTGGAAAATTTAAATCCTCTACCATTACCACCCCATTATTCTTACTTTTAACTGAGATCTCCTTATAAATGTGTTTCTCAATTTCCCCATGACTGTTGGGGGGTGTCTATAGTACAATCCCAATTAGATAATAATCCTTTTCTTATTTCTCAGTTCCACTCAAATAACTTCCCTGGACTCAAATAACTTTTTCCTCAATTGGAGGAGTTGGTATCCTTGCACGTGGATGAGTCACCAGGGCTGGATGGATTGTTCTTTAGGAGGTGAAGGAGTTCAGGGAAGAAATAGCAGATTGTCTGAGGATTATTTTCTGATCTTCATTAGTCATAGGTGAAGTTCTAGAGGACTGGAGGAATGCAAATGTAGTTCTATTGTTTAAAAAGGGTGTAAAGGAAATGCCAAACAATTATAGGTCAGTTAGTCTGACTAGGTGCAAATTGTTGGAATCAATTCAGAGAGATTGAATAAATTTGTCACTTATCATGGACTAGTCAGGGATAGTCAGCATGGCTTTAAGGGAAGGTTGTGCCTTACAAATTTGATTAAAATATTTTCGGAAGTGACAAGAAGGATTGGTGAGGATAGTACAGTGGATGTTGTCTGTGTGGATTTTAGTAAGGCATTTGACAAGGTCATGGCACACCCATCTAAAAAATAAAAGCCCATGGGATACAGGGTAATGTGTTGAATTGGATCCAAAGTTGATTTAGTAACAGAAAATAAAGGGTAATAATTGATGGCTGCCCTTGCAAATGGAATGTTGCTTCAAGTGGTGTTCTTCAGGGTTTGCTATTGGGAGCCCCGCTGTTTGCTTTATGATTTGGCCTTGAATGTGGAGTGCGCAATTGGAACATTTGCAGACGACACAAAAGGTGGCCGTGTAGTGGATAGCTGTAAGCTCCAAAATTATATTGATGGGTTGATGAAGTGGGGCAGGAAAATGGCAGATGGAATTCAACCCTGCTAAATGTGAGGTAGTGTGTTTAGTGAGGTCAAACAGTGGGAATCATAAACGGGAATACACGGTGAAGTGTAGATGAAGTGAGAAATCTTGGCGGACTGGTCTGCCCTAAATGCAACTGTAAAGGTAGATGAAGTTGTAAAATAGACATGTGGAATGGATGTCTAATTGGCAGAGGTATAGAGTACAAAATTGGGTTGTAATGATGAAACTGTATAAGCCACTAGTGAGGCTATAACTGGAGTATTTTGTGCAATTCTGATCACTAGATTATAGGAAGGACATAATTGCTTTTGAGAGAGAAGGCTTACTAGGATATTACCAGGGCTGGAGAATTGTAGCTACGAGGAAAGATTGGAGAGTTTGGGGTTGTTTTCTTAGAACAGGCGACTGACTGTGTGGAGTTTGCACGTTCTCCCCGTGTCTGCGTGGGTTTTCTCCGAGTGCTCCGGTTTCCTCCCACAGTCCAAAGATGTGCAGGTCAGGTGAATTGGCCATGCTAAATTGCCTGTAGTGTTAGGTAAGGGGTAAATGTAGGGGTATGGGTGGGTTGCGCTTCGGCGGGGCGGTGTGGACTTGTTGGGCCGAAGGGCCTGTTTCCACACTGTAATCTAATCTAATCTAATCTAATCTAATCAAAAAAGAAGGCTGAGGGGTGACATGATTGTGATATACAAAATTGTGAGGGCAAGAGACAGAGTAGGCAGGAGGAACCTGTTTCCGTAGGCAGAGAGTTCAACAACCAGGGGTCATAGATTCAAACTAAATAGCAGAAGGAGACATGAGGAAAGATTTTTTTACAGAGGTTAGTGCATTTCCTGATTTGTTGGTGGAGGCAGAGACTCTGAACTCATTAAAATAAAAGTACTTGGATCTGTATCTTAAATGTTGTAAGCTGAGGACTATGGACTGTTGACCGGAAGATGTGATTAGCAAGGGCATCTGGGTGTCTTTGGATCAGCGTGGATGAGATAAGCCAAATGGTCCCCCAGCCCCCCTTCTGTGCTAAATCATTTATATGGTTTTGTGATCCATCATCTGCACCACCCTCATTTATGCATTTAGTTACTTCCGCTCAAATTTAAAATTTAGTAGACATGACCCCCAGAAAAAGCCATGCTGACTGTCCTTGGTTAATATATACCTGCCCAAGTGGAGATTAATTTTAGTCCTCATAATCTTTTCCCTACCATTGATGGATTCACTGGCCTATAGTTTCTTGATTTTATGCTAATCATCCTTCTTGAATATTAGTATATCATTAGCTGTCCTCCAGTCTTCTTGCACTCCTTGCGAGGCCAGAGAGGTTTTGAAAATTGATATCAGAGCCCCTCTTCATAAATCACCACCTCGATTTAAGTTTTAGTATTGTAACTGAAAAATTGAATGATTCCAGCAGGAAATGTCTTAATGGGGTGACTGTCTTGAGTTATTTTTGGTATCCATGGAATAACAATTGTTGAGAGTTAGTGCTGGAAAAGCACAGCAGGTCAGGCAGCATCCAAGGAGCAGGAGAATCAACATTTTGGGCATAAGCCTTTCATCAGGAGTGAGGCTTGTGTGCCAGGGTGGTTGAGAGATAAATGGGAGGGGGTGGGCCTGGGGGGAAGGTAGCTCGGAATGTGATAGGTAGACAGAGGTGGGGGTGGAAGTGATAGGTCAGAGGGGAGGGTGGAGTGGATGGTTGGGAAGGAAGGAAGATGGACGGGTAGGACCGGTCAAGGGGACAGTGCCGAGTTGGAGGCTTGGGACTGGGATAAGCTAGGGTAAGGGGAAATGGGGAATTTGGTGAAATCCACATTGATTCTGTGTGGTTGCTGGGTCTCGAGGCGGAAGATGAAGCGTTTTTCCTCCAGGTAAGCGTTTGGCGATGGAGGCGGCCCAGGACTTGCATGTCCTTGGTGGAGTTGAAATGTTCAGCCACGGGACGGTGGGGTTGATTGGTGTGGGTGTCCCAGAGATATTCTCTGAAAAGATCCAAAAGTTGGCATCCTGTCTCCCCGATGTAGAAGAGTAGGAGAAGATTAGGTGATAGGCAGCTGAGGGGCTCAGGTGCAGAATGACTGAGATGCTAGTTAAATGGATGAGTGCTTCAGGTTGATTGGTGTGTCAGATTGGGGTAACAATGGTATGAATTAAGAGAACTACAACTAATGGTAAAAGCAACTTTTTCAAATCAAATTCAATGCACTTGTAATAAGATCGTCATGACTTCAAAGTAAAAAAAGTGACTATAGATGTTCAAAGTACTTGAGGGTTGAGTTTCCCTTGTAGCTATGCTCTTAAATAGCAGACTGTTAGAATGCCTACTTCCTGTTTTCCTTCGGAAAATCTACTTTTAAATAGTGATTGCTGATGACTTAGCAATCAAGGGATATTCTCTGAGATGATCTCTGCTGCTGGATTCAAGGTATCTTGGACGGTTCCTTAATAGGAAGCTCCTGTCTGGAAATCTCCAGCACAGAAGTCATCAAAAGGTAATGGGCATTTTTCAAATATGATCATTGTTGAAATGGGATTTCCAATCCAGATGAAATATCTGGGTCAGTTTTGATTTGTGGCATTATTCTTGAGTAACATTTAAACTTTGACTTCTCAGTCAGTGATTTTAATTCTTTAATTCCTTTTCTATTGTTTAAAAGATAAATAGTAAATTTGTTTTTATAGTCTAGCTTGGAAAGTAAGTTGTATATTTTGTACAATTTATTGACTGTGGTTAAATGATTCCCTTGTGTTGATGCTGTTGAAATTTTCACTTTTAAACTGTCAATATTCAAGCCAAATATGCATTTTAAACTGATTTAAATTGATTATTTTTTTATAGGTATTGGCTGTGACTGCTTCAAGATCTTCCCTCTGTCTCTGAGGTCTTTTATCACTACTTTTTCTTCTTGTGCAGCCCTATCTTTTTATCAAAAAGTTACTGTCCTGACTATAAATTCTGCTTCTCTTTGTTCTTACTATCTGGATATCTGTTGATGCCATTCCCATGTTCTGCTCACACAGCTTTTTCTTTGGTTCTTGCATAGCTAAGCATATTGTTTGCTTTATAATTATATCCAATTTTGCACTCTTTACATTGACATTTATTTTGAATATTTTAATTTAAAATGAAATATTTGATATATGTGTGAAATATGATTTAATAGTCTACTTATTTTGTTACAGAGATGGGCTTTATGTAATTCTTAAAAGACTGGCTCATGATTGTATATTTGATATATAAAATGCATGTTGCATATTCTTTTGTCAATCTACGAAACTTAATTTGTCTAATTATTCAGTGTGTGTGGATGAGTTCTTGGCTGAAGTACCAAGGTACTACTGAGATTAGCCCTTGTTGGGGATGGGGAAATGGTGATGGGAAAGAAGCGATGAAGTGAAAACATCCTTTTTTTTGTATACTTCCAGTAGCTGGTTAGAAATATACTATTGTTGATGCCATGGCTAACCTCTATTTTAAAAGAGGAGGTAGAATAACTTTGAGAGACTGGTTTATGTATGAAGCACTTTTTCAGAGAACATATTTCTGTGACTGTTGTAGCTAACTTATGCATTACTTTTTTGTATTTCAGACTGCTTTTTACAGCTGTGTGAACAGAAATGAGAGTAAGATCATTTTTATCCTAAAACATGGAAATGATGCTGATGAATGTAAAGCTGAGTTATTTTAATGTTTCCTTAAATGTATTGAGGTGGAATATGGTGATTTAGTTTAATTATTAACCTTAAATCTGCAGTCTGTAAAATGCTTTCAAAGTTAATCCAGCCCAAGTAACAACTGAAGATTGCAAAACTCAATACATGGAATGCAGACTATGTAATTACAAAGCAAACAGGGCATTGCATAATGTTTAGCCAGATATAGAAATACAAAAATTGAGATTTTGCCATGGACTGTGCTTGTGTAAATCACCAGAGAGAAAAGTCTTAAAAGGTAAAAGATAGCCCTGCAAATCAGTAGAATTATGGACAGAACTTGTGCTGCAAGTCAAGTTAAAGTGGGCTCTGTACCACTTTATTTAGCTGGACTCTGCTTTTAGCAAGTTCCTGTCCAGCTCACTTGCATTGTATCTTATACAGTATAGCTAGCAATAATGAATCAGTCTTGTCATGCAGACATCTTAAATGAAGAATGTATGGTCACAGCAGACTATTGTCAGAATTATGTTTTCTAAGTAACATTGCTCAAAGTACTGAACTTTGAAGTATTCTCGTTTTGTTGTAACCCTAGTTCTTTATTTGCTCAATATCTTCGAACTTAAGGATATTTGGCTGAATGATTTAATATTTCTTTTATTGCATTACAGAGGGATCCCTGTGTTGCAGCTATGCAGGACGACACACAAACTGTAGAGAATATTGCCAAGCTATTTTCCGTACAGATTCTTCTCCCACACAGTCACAGATTAAAGCTGTAGAAAACTATTGTGCCTCCATCAGCCCACAGCTTATTCAATGTGTTGACAACTATACTCGTTCATATCCAATGAAAAATCCCATTGATAGTGAGTATTAATCTTTTAACCTATTTCAGTAGTTGTTAGAGCAGATGCCCTCTAATACTGTTTATAATTGTCTTTAGTCTTGTAGAGAGCACGCATGCCTTTGTTGCCAAAATGAACTTTCCATTCAGCAGCATTTGCTGCTTCCTCCACTGCCCTTCCTAAACAGCCATTGGCTCTATTATATCCCCAGAGCCATATCCATGCCTACGATCATTTGCATCTTTTCTCTGCGTCTCAGCAGTAGGCCATTCAATCTCTAGAGCCTGTTCTGCCATTTAATATGATCATGGTTGATCTTATTGTAACGTCAAATCCACAATCCAATGACCTTTCACTTCTTAGTTGACAATAATCTGATCTATGTCAGCATTAAAAATGTTCAAGCACTCTGCTTTCATGATCTTTTCATGAAAACAATTCCAAAAGAACTCTACCCTCTGAGCAAAAAAGAACAATTTTATCTTTTTATTAAATAGGTTACTCAATTTTTAAAATGATCTCCAATTCTTGTTTATCTTATAAGAGAGAATATTTTCTTTACATCCAGCCTATCAAAGCCTCAGAATATTTGTTTAAATAAAATTGCAGCTTATTCTTTTAAGCACAAGCAGGTACAAGCTTACCCTATTCAACGTTTCTTCATAAGACAACCACTTTGTTTTAGATATTAGTCTGGTAAATCTCCTCTTTATTGCTTTCAACAAATTTACATCCTTCCTTAAATAAAGTGACCATTATTATACAAGGCATTCCAGATGTGGGTTTGCCCATGACTTGAACAATTTAAGCACAACACCTCTACATTTGCATTCAATTTCTTTCATAATTATTAAATTCTATTACCGTTCCTAATTACTTGCTGGACCTGCGTATGAACCTTTTGTGATTCATCACTAGGACACCCAGATCATTCTGCATCTCAGAGCTCTGCAATCTCTCACCATTTGGTTAATAAAGAACAAAGAACAGTACAGCACTGAAATAGGCTGATCGGTTCCCAAAGCCGTGCTGACACACCCAACCCACACCCCTCCTGTTTATCCCTCAGCCCCGATCCACAAGCCTCATTCCTGATGAAGGGCTTTTGCCCAAAACGTTGATTCGCCTGCTCTTGGGATGCTGCCTGACCACCTATGCTTTTCCAGCACCACACTCGCAACTGCAATGCACCAATATTTGTGAACAACAACCAAATTTTATTAAGCACAGTACAGTACAAGATTTGGAGAAACCCTGAACATTCCTCACATGCTTATGAGGCATGTCCAGGGAAGCTCTCTGAACAAAGGAAACAGCCCTTCCTTTATACAAAATCTTTACATCAGTTAGTAATGCCCACAAGACAACCCCCAGCCACTCCCTTACAGTCACACGCTACTCAAGACACAATGCAGTGACCAACTCGCCTCCAGAAACATTGTAGTGCAAATCATCCCTTCATGGCCATGTCCGGTGTGTATTGTATTTTTTCAATTACAGGGAGTAGTCAGAATTCCAACTATAATATTCTTATTGAATGTGAATAAGTGTTGATGACAATTTAAAACATCTCTGAATGGCAAGGGATGGGAATGTAAACCTTCCACATTCCTCCTAAGACAAAGACACACCGCCCTATCCCCCGGGCATGCAATTTCTTGCAGGTCAGCAGAAAAATTAACTTTTTAATATCACACCATCTCCTTTAAACATTGATCCTTTTACCTTACACTTACGACACCTTGTAATTTACATTTCTACCCTGGGAAAAAGCCCCTTGACTATCGATTCTATCCATGCCCCTCATAATTCTGTAAACCTTTATCAGGTCACCCCCTCAGCCTCTGACGTTCAAATGAAAACAAACTAAGTTTGACCAATCTCTCCTCAGAACTAATATCCTCCAAGCCTGATTGCATCCGGGTAAACAGTTCCTATACCCCCTGCAAAGCCTTGGCATTCTTCTGGTAATGTGGCGACCAGAAGTGTATGCAATATTCTGAATGTGGCTGAATTGAAGTTTTATACAGCTGCAATATGACTTGCTCATTTTATACTCTGTGCCCAGGCTGATGAAGGCAAGCATGACTACATTATCCACTTGTGTTGTCACTTTCGAGTAACTGCGGGCATGTATGTCTAGATACCTCGATGTTCATGCTTCTAAGGGTTCTGCTATTTACTGTGTACTTTCTAAAATGCATCACCTCACATTTGTCTGGTTTAAATTTTATTTGCCATTTCTACCCCAACTTACCCAAGTCCCCAGCCTATCAATATCTTGCCAATATCTTTGGCAATCCTCACTATCCTCCAGTGCCACAGCCTTTTTGTCATCTGCAAATTTACTAAACAAGTTAACCTACATTCTCCTCCAAATCATTTATATATATTACAAACAACAGGGGTTCTATCATTGATCCCTGAGAAATACTATTGGTCACAGATCTCCAGTCAGAAAAACACCCTTTCATCGCTACTCACTGTCTTCTATAATCAAGCCAGTTCTGGATCCATTTTACCATGGATTTCATGTGACTACGCCTTCTCTACCAGGGACGAGGGACCTTGTCCATAATGTTTTGCTTTTTTATTTTTCTTGCAGAAATGTAACAATTTCACATTTTCTCACATTATTCTCCATTTTGCAGCTCTTACCCGACTCACTAAACCTATCAGAATCTTTGTAAGCTCCTTGTGTCTTTTTCACAACGTAATTTCCTACTCATCTTTGTGACATCAGCAAATTTGCTAACCTTAGTCTCTCCAGTTAATTTATATAAATTATGAACGGTTGAAGTCCCAGAACTAATCCCTGGTGCATACCACTCTATATCTTATCCATCTGAAAAGACTCATTTTTATTTACTTGCTGTTTCCTGTTTCCAGCCAGTCCTCTATCCATTTTAATAAGCAACCCCTAACCTACAATGTTTATTTCCCATAATTGACCCTTGTCCATGCCTTTGCTGCCTCTAGACTGAAACAATACGTTGCTGGTGTACGTAGAGTCTGTTTTTTTTGAAATCTAAGAGACTAACTTATCCAAAACTGCTGCCCATATGACACAGTGCCTCAAGCCACACTTTCCCATTATTGTTTTCCTTGCTGACCTAAATGGTTCAGCCTAAGGAATGAAGCCTGACAAGTGATGAGTGGTTTAACAATGTTCAAGGGAGCTAGGTTTTTCTCCCCAGCAGGTTGCAAAATCTTCTACAGCTAATGTAATGGAGAATAAACTTTTAGTTTCTTAAACATGTTCAGAATAATCTTCTCCCTCATTGTTTGAACTTCTTATCTGTAAGAGAATGGCTTCCTTTAGTCTAGTGTCACATCAGATTCAGGACCAAGCAGTGAAGTGGAATAATGGACGAAAAAGGAAATATTTAGAAGTAGAACTTGCATGGACCTATACCCTATTGTTCAACAACCAGAAAGGAATGCTGCTGAGGAATTGGATGCCAGTCAGTTAGGGTCACTGCCCACAAGGGAAGACTAATGTCTGTAACAATTTTGATAAACAAATTGATGTTTGTGAAAGGTGAATACTGTAGGCTTGATAAGCTAAAGCATTCATTTATCGGATACTTGGTGTTTACCTTGATTTTGATACAATAGAAATAGGAGTTGCTGTTGAAGCTTTGCATTTCTGACCAGTGGAACTATTACTTGATGTGCCATTGTATATATCTTTCTTGTAAGTCCACAATTTGATAATCTTTTAATTGCCAATCTTAGCATCATGTACTAATGCTCCTTGATTTATCATTGTGTTATCTGGGTTTCTCAACTTAGGAAAGAAAACCCTTTGTTGAATAAGTGTGTATGTTGCAGATGTAGCCATTTGTGAAGTTCAGCTCTATTCACTATGCTACAAAGCCCTACTGCAATCTTCAAATCCCAAAATTACTGCAAAGATCTTTGAGAGCATTGTTCTAATTATCCAGGATCCTCCAAATAAGGTGTGAACTGCTAGCACTTGCTGTATCAGTGTAATTTAGTATGTGTTGGTTCAGAAATGTGACAAATAGCTAATCCAACAAAAAGTTCAGTAAAGTTAAATAGTAGTAATGAATTTCTAACTATTTAGGTTTATATTGCTGTGACAGAGCAGAAGACCCAGCTTGTCAGACAACATGTCAACGAGTGCTGATGACAAAATCAACAGATCAAGAAATTGTTGACGGACTTATTGAAGGGTGTAAGAAAATGCCTCTGCCTCAGGATCCACTCTGGCAGTGTTTTCTAGAAAGCTCTGGATCAAGTAACCCAGATAATAGTACAAATGGGCTGCCTGCTACAGCTGTTGATGGTGCTAAGTTACACTGTTGTTCCAAAGCAAACACTTCTATCTGCAGGTTGGTATAGCAACAAAACATTTGTATTTTTCTACGATGTGCTTCGATATTTTAATACTCAACCACTTCTCAAGAAACGTAGAATATAGAAAAGAACTTGCCTCGATTCCAGTCAAAGTCCAGTTACTTCACTGAGCAATATCTGTTTTGATACAAATGTTGCTCCTTATTTTCAATCCTTCAAGCACCTGTAGATTTTCAGGATCCAATAAATTAACATCAGCTTTTCATATCTAATCTGTTTTTCGGGTGCTACTTTGGTTTGGCTCCTATGATATCTGAAGGATTCCTGAATGAGAGAAAGAATGACTGTTAACGAGATCCAACTTCATTCTTCAACTGACAAACAGTCTTCACACATCACAATCCTTTGTTATGAAGTATGTTTAGATTAGCATAATTCGGAGATGCCGGTGTTGGATTGGGGTGTACAATGTTAAAAATCACACAACACCAGGTTATAGTCCAACATGTTTAATTGGAAGCACACTAGCTTTCCGAGCGACGCTCCTTCATCCACAATCACCTGATGAAGGAGCGTCGCTCCGAAAGCTAGTGTGCTTCCAATTAAACCTGTTGGACTGTAACCTGGTGTTGTGTGATTTTTAGATTAGCATAGGTTAAATCAGTTAGTGCTAGCATAACTGTGTCCATCCAGCATTTTAAAATATTTTGGGCATGTTTCAAAAGTTAAAAGTTATTAAAAGAAGGCAAGAATTTGAAGCTTAAAAATGTGTTGCTGGAAAAGCGCAGCAGGTCAGGCAGCATCAAAGGAGAAGGAGAATCGACGTTTCGGGCATAAGCCCTTCTTCATAAGTGTTTCCTGAAGAAGGGCTTATGCCTGAAACGTCGATTCTCCTTCTCCTTTGATGCTGTCTGACCTGCGCTTTTCCAGCAACACATTTTTAAGCTCTGATCCCCAGCATCTGCAGTCCTCACTTTCTCCTAAGAATTTGAAGCTTTTCATCTTATACTTACCAGGACCAGGACAAAAAAATAGATTAGATAAAAGGGACGCCAATTTATATAGCATAAGAAGAGCGTGCTGATTGACATGGAGATGCAGCAACAACATTTAACTGTCAACCTTCGTTCAAAGACCAGTCTGATTGGTCTGGGCATTATCGTGGGAATGCAGCAGAGATTGGTAGTTCATTGAATTGGTGCATTGTGTATACAAATGTCTTTTCCCTACACAAAATAGATTTTGGTGTACTAATGTACGTAACTTCTAGCATGCACGTGTTCGTCTCACTGCAAGCTTGACTAATGAACTTGATTTGGTAACCAGTGAGTTCTCGAATCTAATCTAGCATGGTTACATTTATCAACTGTCCAAACAATGCACATCAACAGGCTAACATTTCAGCCACAGGAGCTAGCAGCCCAAAGTGAGGAAATCTTTATTTATTAACCCTCAAGAAACAGAAGAACATTTAACACATTCTGCATTGTAGGGTCTTTAAATGTTTTCATTAATGGCAATAATTCAATTATCAATAATTCTGACAGTTTTCAACAATCCGTTTTATTATGTTGGATGCGTTCTTTCAGGAGGCTTAGAAAAATGGTTGTTTGAGGAGGCCTCACTCATCATTTGTTTGCATTCATTCTTGAGATGTGAGCTAGCTAGGCCAGTATCTTTTACCCCTTGTTTCCCTTGAGCGGATGATGGTGTATTGCCTTCTTGAATTGCTGTAGTCCACATTCAATAGATAGACAGTGCTATTAGGGAGGGAGTTCCAGGACTTTGATCTAGCAACACTGAAAGGACAGTGTTATATTTCCAAGTCTGGATGTTGAGTGGCTAGAGGGAAGCTGCTATGCGGTAGTGTTCCCATGTCTGCTGTACTTATTTTCTAAACAAGACTATAAGAAATAGGAACAGGAGTAGACTGTGAGTTCTTCAGCCTGCTTCACCATTCAATATTCCTCATGTCCACTTTCCTACCCTTCCCTTGTAAACCTTGATTTCCCCCGCTGATCAAGAATCAATCTATCTCAGCCTTAATTATACACACGGACTCTGCCTCCGCATTTCTCTGTAGCAAGGAGTTGCAAAGACATCTTCTCTAAGAGAAGAAGTGCCTCCTTATTTTAGTCTTTAATTGCTGCCCCTTTATTCTGAAACTGTGCCCTCTGGTTCTGGACTATCCCATGAGAGGCAGCATCCTCCTAGCACTTTTCCTGTCAAGCCCTTTAAGAATCCTGTGTTTGGATGATAACATCCCTAATTCCTCTAAATTCTAGTGAGCAGAATTCCAACCCGTTTAGCCTTCCCTCATAAGACAATCCCTCCATATCAGACATTGTTGTAGCGAACCTCCTTTAAACTGCCTCCAATGAAATGATATCTTTCTCTAAATAAGGGGACCCAAATCTGCCCACAGATGTGGTCTGAGTTTCAATAAGACTTCCCTACTGTTATATACTCCAGTCCCCTTGAAATAAGGGCCAGCATTCTATTAGTCTACCTGATTTTCTGCTGCACTTGTGTGCTGGTCGTCTTTGTTTTGTGCACAAGTACCTCCCAAATCCCTTTGTATTGCAGTTTTCTGCATTCTCTGTATTTTATAATATTCTGTTCTTTTGGTCTCCCTTCCAAAATGAACAACTTCACATTATTGTATATTATTCTTCATTTGCCAAGATTTTGCCCACTTACTTAACCTGTGTGTATCTTTCTGTCTTCTCACAAAATGCCGTGTCATTCATTTTTATGTTGTTCGCAAATTTGGCTAGAGTACATTCAACTTCCTTCCTTCAAGGCGTTAATATATACCGTATACATTTACAATCCCAACACTGATTCCTGTGGAACTCTACACTGGTCACAGGTTGCCAATCTGAAAAAGAACCCCTTACTCCCACTCAATGTTTCGTGCCCATGAGCCAATTCTCTATGCATGACAATCTAGAACTTTTAACATTGTAGACTCTTATGACTTAACCTTTTGTGAGGTACCTTGTAAAATGCCTTCTGGAATAAGTGGCAAATCTACATAATATATCTACTGGTTCCCCTCTCTCCACTCTGGTCGACACTTCCTTGAAAATCTCTCTAAGAAATTAGTCAGATACAATTTCCCTTGAATCTATGCTGACTCTACTTGATTAGATTATGATTTTCCAAATGTTCTGCTATTACTTCCTTAAAAATTGATTTTAATACTTTTCCAACAATAGATGTTTCGCTAACCGGCCGATAATAACCCACTTTCTACTTTTTGTTTTTTTTGAACAGGTGTGTCACATTAGCAGTTTTCCCTATCCTCTGGTACTTCTCCCTTTTTGGAAAAATACAACTAATGTATTCACTATCTCTGAAGTTACCTCTTTTATGATCCTAGGATGCAAGCCATCAGGGCCAAAGGACCTATCTGCCTTTAACCCCATTAGTTTGGCTAATATTACTACTTTGTGACAATGATGCTAGTCAGTTTCTCCCCTGTATTATTTAGTATTGATGGAACATCAAAGTATCTTCCACCATAAAGATTGATGCAAAATATTTGTTTAATTCCTTTGCTATTGCCTTGCTCCCCACAACCATTTCCCCAAATTCATTTTCTCAGGGGCCTCTGCCCACTTTGACCCCTCTCTTCCTTTTCATATATTTAAAGAAGGTCTTATTGTCAGTTTTTGTATTCTTCACTAGTTTGCCCTTGTAGTTTATTTTCTCTGTGTTTGTTATCTTTTTTAGTTCTCTTTTGCTGGATTCTGTATTTATTCCAGTCCTGGGTCTATCACTGACATCCTTATATGCTTTTTCTTTAACTTTGTATTCTGTTTAACTTCATTAGTTGGCTGTGTTTGGTCTATCCCTCTCTTAAAATGTTTCCTCCATACTGGAATTTATTTTAGCTGAGCGACATGAATGACCTCTTGCTTACTATCATTTGGGCTAATCTAGCCACCTAGTTCACGTTAGCCAACTATATCCTCATTTCATGGTAATTCCATTTGTTTAAGTTGAATACAGTTGTTTCCTATCAAAGTTTCTCACTTTCAAACTGAATATTAAGTTCTATTATGTCATCATCACTACTAATGGTAGTTGTCATGAGTTTGAAAGATGGTGTCTAAGAATCCTTGGTGAATTTCTGCAACGCATTCTCTAGTTATAAGCATTGATGCTGCTGAACATTGGTACTGGAGGGAGTGGATGTATTGCCACTCAAGTAGGTTGCTTTGTCTTGGATGGTGTCAAATCTTGTGCTGGAGTTATACTCATCCAGGCAAGTGGGAATGATTCATCACATATCTAATTTGCATGGTGGATAGGCTTGAGAGAGGAGGTGAGTTGTGTGCTGCATTATTCCTAACGTCTGACCTGCTTTTGTAGCCACAGCATTTATGTGGCTAGTTCAGTTCAGTTACTCGTCAGTGCTAACACCCAGCATGTTAATGATGGGGAATTCAGTGATGGTGACGGTACTAAATGTCAGGGGATGGTGGTTAGATTCCTTCTTGATGATCATTGCCTGGTACACATGGGTAAGTGTTACTTGCCACTTTTCAGTCCAAGCCTGGATATTATTCAGGTCTTGTTTCATTTGGACATGGACTGCTTCAGTACCCTTGAGAATTCTATATTTCGTGGCAGTGGAACTATATAATTATTGCTTGATTCCCTCAAGCCCAATTTGATTGCAAGGGTAGTATGGTTCCAACTTTGACCCTTTTATAAGCTCTAGCTATCTGACAGGTCTCTTCTTATTATTGAATCTCACCTTTATTAGATTCGCATAATAGAAAATTATGAGGGTTTTATTATTTTGTTACAAGATTCAGGATAATTAATGTATTCTGAATAGTGTTATCAGAGACAGCTGGAATCCTAACCTTTGCTGTTTGTAATCATTGTAGTTTTGGATAGGAAGGTTATTGTGTTTCTTAGCCCCAAACTTTGTGGTCACTGCAACAACTCATCAATGGTCCTTAAACAGTACCTTCAAAACACACAGCATGTACCACCTAGAAGAACAAGGGCAGCAGATACTTCACTTCCTCCTGCAAGATTCCCTTCAAATCTCACAGGATCCTGACTTGGAACTGTACTGCTGTTCACACATATTCCATAGGGCTGAAATGCTCTGCCTTTACTTTCTGGATTATTAGCCAAACTGTCCAGCTGCTTTACCAGTAAGTTGCTTCCCAGGTTGTGATGTCACAAGAATGGTTTTTCAGATGGTGATTTTGTTGTCAGAAATTTTGTTGGAGGTTCTGTCCAGCACTAGATTCATTTGACATCATTGCTAACTGCGAGTGAGTCTCTCAGAAATAAAGCTAAAAGGGAAATCCATCAAAGAATTGTTAAAGACAATTTCAGTAGGATCGACTCTCTGTCACAGTGATCATGGTGTGAATACAGGCACGACCTCTAGTCTATGGATGCCAGAACATGCGAGGCTGACATTCTAGTTAAGAAGTCTCGAAGAAACAAATATGCAGATGATGGTTTTAATTACGATTTGAAGCAACAATACAGTTAGGCAATCTTAGAGTTACAATTCAGCAATCGTAATGATATTGTTGAACTAAATTCTGAAGAAAAGTCATCTTAGGTTAGAAATGTTATCTTCATTGCTCTCTCCACAGATGCTGCTGGACCTGCTGAGTTTCTTCAGCACTTTACTTTTATTTGTGCATTCATTTTGAGGCTGTTTCCATTTTTAATTAATAATCTTATTTTGACAGGGACCTCTGTATTAAGTTATACAGCAGCAGGTGGAGAGGCACAACTCACTGGCAAGAATTTGATAGGGTCTGTGAATATAATCCTCTGGAAGCAGCTATGTTTACATGCTTGGCTGATGTCAGAGAACCATGTCAACTGGGTTGTCAAGGTCTCAAGTACTGCACTAATTTTAACAACAGGTAAGAATCGCTCTTTAGTTACTCATAAATTGCCAAACATTATCCCTGTTTACAGGTGTGTGAAGTTTTCTGAAGCGAGGGGTCATAATAGAAAGCCTAGAAGTATGTTCTTCACAGGCAAGTTTTTCATTCAGGAAAGGGACATAGAAACGTACTGTGAAAATACAAGTAAGAGGTTGGGCAGAGAAATGGAATTAAATTTGAAGTCAGAGTTGCAGAATTCAAAGGACCTATGACATCTGTACATAATTAAAAGTTATTGAGTTTGGAAACTCGTTCATACACTTCAGATAGTGCTGCAGTAAAGTTAAAAGATGGAATTTTGATACACTATGCCAAATATACTAAACTTGAACTTTTTAATGAATTAATATTCTAAGTGCAAATCATCTAGTTATTCAGTTGATTTACAAATTTCATAAACAGAAGGCAGACTTGTTGTTGCATTTTGTATTTGCCTAGAATCTTGACTGCAAGCATTCGTCCTCATTTGTTCAACTCCATATGTTGCTGGCAATTGTGGTTATATTTGGGTAGAGTGAAAAGGGTGCAGTTGAAAGTAGACCAGCATATAAAAAGAATATCGGTCCTGTCAGAAGCTCCTACTCTGGCATCTGGTGACCATCCTTCATTTCCATCTGTTAACATTTCACTTTAAGGCGGGTTTTCAGTTCTGTTTATCTCTTCTTTGGAAGTAAATTGTTCCCCCTTCGTTTCCACATCAGAATGTTTTTTCTCTGTTTATCAGTATTTCCAGCTACTCAGTAGGAACCATGAAAAGGGGGCATTACTCATTTTGCCAGGCCTGACTAGGAACAATAGCACCTGATTTCTGTACAAAGAATCTCTAATATTGTTCTTAAGAGCTTCACATTCTGTTCGGTTGCTTGATCTTCCTTTGCTAGTGATAATGATGAGGAGGCAAGTGGTTTGACCAACAGCCTATTAAGGACATTGGCTTAAATGTTGTCAGTGTCACCCTTTGACAATGTTCAAAGAGGTTGTTTAAACCTCAGACTGCTTCAAACAAAGCTGACAGATACTGAATATATCTCTGGCCCCAACATTGACCTGTCAGTGTCAGAAAACTGAGATCTTAAAGTTCAACCGAGGAACTCCATCCAGGGATCAAACTAAACATCTAGTTACTTCAGTCATCTTTGTGGTTGACATTTTCATCACAGAATGTTGTTTGTCTAGTATTTTTATCACTCAAAACAGATGAGGATTTCAAAATAATCATACATTTATTAACACAGAAATACAGTTGGTGCATTGAGAGCAAGTGTCAATGACTTACTGAGAGCTAGATTCTCCCCAGGATGGAAAGCATTTCCATCACTGCGAAATGGCCCAAAATTGCAAGTCCTGCTCTGAAACTTGGCATTTGCTAATTTTATGTGCCAGAAATGGAGTCAACTCCGGTTTTGAACGTGCACAATTTATTGCAGCAACCAGCCATTTAAATTATCACCTGCCTCCTGTCCTGCATGATTTTGGTGAGTTAACTGTCTCAAACCCCCCCAGTATGTTCAGATTGAGCCAAACAAGAGCAGGTCCAAAGCTTATGGATTTGTTTGGATAGCCATGCTGCTCTTTTGGTGTCCCTTTTAAGGCACACCTTTGGATGTGACCCCATGATACTTTTAGCAGGAGGCGAGGTGCCCTTTTGGATTTTTCAAAAGCAGATATGCTTGTGAGTAAGAATTTCATAAACTCCTTGGGGCTGTCAAAGGGACTTGTCAAGGTTGTGGAGCTATTTAAAACTTCAAACGTAGACAATTTGAAAAAGAACTTCCTTTCAATTTCACTGTCAACACAAGCCTGCAGATTTTCTTTTACTGCATTTGTGCAGCATGGCTGAATTCAGTTAGGTTCCTCATCACTGTGGTGCACCTTCCATTTCATAGTTTACATAACAGCTACAAGTAGTTTTATATGAATTCCAGTGCTTGTTGCATATGAACTAAATGGTTATAATAAGGTTTAATGTACTGAAGGAATCTAAATGTAGACTTGTAGAATCCCTACAGTGCAGAATGAGGCCATTCAACCCATTGACTCTGCACCGATCCTTTGAAGAGCATCCTGCCCAGACCCAGTCCCCCACCTTGCACCCGTAACACCGCATTTCTATGGCTAAACCACTTAGCCTGCGTACCCTGGACACCATGGGCAAATTAGCATTGTTAAACCACCCAACCTGCACGTTCTTGGACTGTGGGAGGAAACCAGAGCACCCTGTGAAAACCTATGCAGACATTGGGTGAGCATGCAAACTCCATGCAGACAGTCACCCAAGGCTAGAATCAAACCTGGGTCCCTGGCATTGTGAGGCAGTAGTGCTAACCACTGAGCCCTCATGCTACCTGCATTAAACCACTGTGCTGCCCACGTAGCACATGTAGTGCATGTGTTATTATGGATTAACTTTTTAAAAACATAATGAAATCTGCAGTACACTTTATTTCATGGAAATTTCTTTTTTTCTCATCTGTGTGTGTGTCCTGAGATCACAGTGGGTATTATGAAAGTTGGCATGGTAGATGAAAGGGCACAGTGTGGTGGGTAGGTGGTATGGATTGTTGGCATAAGGAGCCATAAAGGTCTGCAGGTTATAAATTGGAACGAACGTGTGGGGGCCATGCGGGGTATGTACAAGGGCATCATTGGTATATAGGAAGTAGGCACCCTGGAGTTTGTGTACAGTGAAATGGACATGTGGGTTGGGTGCACACTACATATTGGCAAGGTGAATGTGGTGATAGGAGTTTGTGTAAGGTCTTAGGTTGGCATGTAGGGTGTAGGAGAGTGGGTACATGGTCTTACATGTCATGGTGGATGAGTGGGTGCCTCAGGGTGAGTTCAAGGGCTAATGTTGACGTAGAATCATAGAATCCCTGAAATGTGGAAGCACAACATGGGTGAGGTGTAGACATTGTAGGGATTGAAGCGAGTGTGGGCTGGAGGGAAACTTTATATGTTATTCTTTATTTGTAAACTTTTGAGCACAGTACCAGAAGCAGGCTTTCTACCCATCCTGCATTCCTCTTCAGGGTCCTCCCAGGTCACCTGTCTCAAATCTTAACATATCTCACACCGGTGGTTTCCACCCTTTGCCACTGAACCAATCAGTAGGAAGTTTGGCCAGTAATTCTTAAAGCTCAGATTCAGAGTTGGGATTGTCTGTGCATACTTGATCAAAAAAAAAGGCAAGGCCTGAATGTGAGATGTAGTTATAGAGTCACGCAACAGAAATGGAACTTTCCATCCAACTCGTCCATGCAGAACATAATCCTGTACTTAAGTCCCCTAGCTGGGTTCATTATAATCTATTCACTGAAACTACCAAAAAGCAATGGGAGGAAACTTTTCCTATAAAGTCTTAGTTTCTTCAGTGATAATGGGAACCTTATTATTTCACAAGTATCAAAGGTCTGACACCAAATCCATGTTATTTAAATTTGCTGGCAATCCTAAAATAGCAACAGTTGTAGGTTAAGGCAAACATTCTCAGTAGCATTTTGATTGTCCAGTTGTGCAGGCGATGGCAAATAGGCTTTAGTGTCAAGAATTCTAATATAGATGTATTATTATCGTTCTCCATTATGATCTTTATGATGGTAATGTAGAATTATGATTGATATTCTTTAACTTGAATCAATGCATTTCAGTTGTGTTTGAATTTTTAAAAAAATTCACAAGATGTCGGTGCCACACCTGAGGTCAGCATTTATTGCACATCATTAATTTCAGATAAAGTAGATGGACTGCCTTCATGAATTGTCAAAAGTTTGCCCCTCCTGAGCATTGTGTGGCTTACGAGAGGACGGTTACAAAATCAATCGATTGATGAAGTAATGGAGTCACCTACAGGCCAGACTAGGTAATGTTAGTCATGACTTGGAGGTGCCAGTGTTGGGACTGTGGTGGACAAAGTTAAAAATCACACAACACCAGGTTATAGTCCAACATATTTATTTGGAAGCACTAGTTTTTGGAGCACTGCTCCTTCATCAGGTGGTTGTCATAAGCCGAGTGTACATCAAAATAGTGTGAAGACTGGCTACAGTGTTCTTTGTTTAACTTTTAAGTAACCATTCTCTGCTACCATGATATAACTCAGATAACCAGATAGTAAAAATTACACCACTCGGACCTCGTCTTTTATGTGGTTCTCTTCCATATTTGTTTATCCTTGCGAAGCAACAGAACATCACTTTCAAATGCAAAATTGTTTGTAATTTACCTGAGTTCTTTGTTACCATATGAATTGGACTATAAACATGAATTGAGATTATTAAAAATAAAAATGAAACAGGGGAGTTAAGTCAGTCCAACAGACTTTATTTGGTTGTACTATTTAATTGTGCTTCTCTTCAAATGTAAAAATAACAAAAATATTGCTACTTTGCTCAGCCTATTACCAATAGTAGAGTTAAATCAGTAACATATTAGTACAGGGACACAAAAGGAACCAGAGCACACCTGATTGACATCACTTTATCTTAGGGAGTTCAAAATGGACTCAGTGGTTCAATGTTGAAAACCAAAGTATGTGAGCTCCAAAGTCTCCCAATCTGCCCAACAGATTTATCGGTATTAACAAACTCTTTATATTAATGTAATATATTTTAGGACAAGCAGGAGTCTGTTAAATTGTTTCTAATTACTTTGTAATTGAATAGTGGGCAGATTGATGTGTTAGAGCATCGCTGATTTTTAATTATTTTTATTTTATTCTTTTATTAGTTTTGGTTTGAATTAGGAACTGTGAACTAAAGATAACTTTTGTGTAATAGCTCATATTAAAAGGGAAACAGATCAAACAAGCTTTTGTTTATTTGTAAGGCCAGACCTGGAAGTTAATTGCAGGTTGGTTCCTGGTCAATATATTCTGCAGACGAATTGAGTATTGGACTGTGTTTTTAGTGAAAGAAGGAATATGGTTGTTCATACTACAAGATGAAGATTTGAGAGCTTCTGGCCTAACCTCCCATGAGTAGCTCTTAGAAACTCACAATAGAAACTAAGTTATAGGTATTACTGCCTTTATCTGTAAGGGCGACCTGATTGACATGTACAGAAAATCAACCAGGAAACCGTCGACATTTCACTAAGCTCCTCACAATTCATCCAAATGTTCCCTACCATTAATGGTATAAGCCCTGCCCTGATGTGCCTGTGGCACAACACATCATGAAAACCACTTAAGTAATCTGGCCAGTTTTGTTTTTTTTTTCTTTTTATTCCTTAACTTTGTCTTTGTCCATCTTTTGTGTGAATGGAAATGGGGCTGAAATATAAGGTTTCGTGTTTATAGTGTAGACCAATTAGATTACTTTGTTAGTTTTACAGTGCTGAAGTTACTGTCTTGTTAATAAATTGCTAAATCTTCTGTTTAAAATACAAATAGGCGTTGAGAATTGATTATTTTCAGAGTCTGGGCTTGATTATTCAAAAGTCTGGTTAAGAACTATTGAAGTCAGTTTTGAGAGTGTTTGAAAGTTTAAATTTAACCTTGTTGCAAATATAAAGATAAAAATGTCGATTTGGTTCGGTGCCTGTCTCTGTGTCATAACAGGTGACAGATGAGATTCAATGCAGAGAGGTATGAGGTGATGCCCTTTGGTAAGTAGAACATTGAAAGACAATATAAAATAAGGGATTGGAAGGGGATGAAGGAACAGGGGGACTTAGGTGAATGTGTGCTCAGATCATTAAAGATGGTAGGACAAGTGGAGAGCAGTTAGTAAAGCATGTAGCATATTAGACTTTATTAGTAGAGGCAGAGTACAAGAGCAAGGAGATGATGTTGAACTTGTTAGATGCTTGGTAGACCTCAGCTGGGAGTATTGTGTACAGTTGTGGGTGCCACATTGTAGGAAAGATGTGAGTGCATTGGAGAGTGTAGATGAGAAAGTTCAATTATGAGGTTAGATTGAAAAAGTTGAGATTGTTCTCGTTGAAGAGAAGTAAAGTGAGTGGAGATTTCATGGAGGCTCTCAAGATCATGAGCATATTGGATAAATTAGGTGGGGAGGAGCTGTTCCTGCTCCCTAAAAAGAAGAATGAGAGGGCATAGATCTAAAAAGATGTACAAATGAAGCAAGGGTGATATAAGAAGGAACTTCTTCACCATTAGTGAGGATGTAGAATGCACTGCCTGCAAGTACGGTGGAGGCCCATTCAATTAAGACATTCAAAATGGCATTGGATGATTATTTGGATAGAAATAGTATGCAAGGTGTGGAGATGAGGCAGGTGACAGGTAGGTAATCATCTTCCTTCGAAGAACCGGTGCGTACCTGATGGGCCAGATAGCTGCCTTCTGCAGTGCAACAATTCTGTGAGTCATTAAAAAAGTTTTAAAATGTTTAATTACAATGTTCAGTACAATTATAACAAGAAGTAATGCACTGGAAAGGATATGAAAAGAAAATAATGCTGTTAAGAGGAAATTAAGACGATTGAATACTGAGGAAAGATTGGGAAACTAGCGATAGCTTAGATTGACTCGTACTCCTTAGGAGCATGATTTGGTTTATCGGATTTTTGATTTGTAAGAGAATTTTGTCCCAGACTTGTATGAATGTTCTATATTCTAAATTCCTTTGTTAACTTTTTTGAACAAAAGTGCGTGGAATAAACGTCCTGAGGAAGTGGTGGATGTGGATGCAATTACAACATTTAAATTACTTTTGGATGATTACCTGAATATGAAAGATTTGAAGGGATATGGGCCTGGAGCAAGCAGATGGGACTACTTTAGTTTGGGATCATGTTCAACATGGACTGGCTGGGCTGAAAAGACTGTTTCCCTGCTGTATGACTCTGACTCTGTGACACAATGTTCTCATTCTATTGCTAATTAAGGAGTTAGAATAGCACCACTGAAAGGAGGACTAAGAGATATTTTTGTTTAACCTATTCAGAGATGTTATGAGACACCTTTGCTGCAGGTGAGCCTTGAACCCAGGTCTTCTCGCCCTGAGGTAGAGGCAGTATCACTGTGCCACAACAGTCCTAAAAGGAGAATGTATATAGTGTGATACCTTTATTTCGATTAGAGTGGTGCTGGAAAAGTACAGCAGTTCAGGCAGCATCCAAGGAGCAGGAAAATTGACGTTTCAGGCAAAAGCCCTTCCCTGATACCTTTATCTGCTTTGTTTTAATTCACGAGATGTGGAGGTCTCTGGTTTGGCCAGCATTTGTTGCCCATCCCTAATTCCGCAGAGGGCAGAGTTGGACCAAGTAAGGGTGACAATTTCTTTCCCTGAAGGAGATTAGTGAACCAGATGGATTTTCCAACAATTGACAATTTTTCCATGGTTATCGTTAGACCTTAATTCCAGATTCTTTATTGAATTCACATTCCAGCATCTGCCATGGTAGGATTTGAACCTGGGTCCCCAGAACATTAGCTGACTTTCTGGATCAACAGTCTAGCGATAACACCACTGGGCCGTTGTCTCTCCAATGGAATGCAGTTCCATTTATGTATGGAACTGGTAGTAGGTCCTTCTTTCTAGCATGACAATTTTTAAAGTAGTGTGAAAATTTGGAAAACTGTTTGTGCTAAATGTAATTTGTGCTCAAGTTTCTGCTGGTTTTTGTGGTTGGTCTGCAATTTGTGGAGAATTATGCCAAAATGCCAGTACACCTAAGTGGAAATTCGAACCATGATGTTGATTTTTTTTAAACTGCCTGTTCAGCGATGCTGTTACACATCTCTGGACTGGGTGCAACTTGCACCAAGGCCTTCTTGCTCAGAGACAGGGATACTACACTGCTATTTACTCCAAGATGTATGATTTTTGAAGTCTTGACTGAACTGAATCTGCATGTCCTAGTCCCTTAACTTGTAACATTATTCCATCTATTGACCACAATTGCTTTTTGATACATTAATACAAAGATAAATAATCAGGAGATCAATGAAAGGGATATGCTTTCTATTGAAAATTGGATTTCTAAGTTCAGTACAAACATTTCTGCGGATGGGTGGATAATTTTATTAAGTGTTACAGTTTGCTTATTAAAATATGAACTAGGGAATAGCTACCAATTCAGTTTTTTAAAAGTTCTTTGCAGTTGGAGGGCATTGTATACTTTTTAGATTGAGGTTTTTGAAGAAGTAATGAAGAGGATTGTTGAGGGTAGAGCGGTGGATGTGATCCAAATGGACTCCAGTAAGGCATTCGACAAGGTTCCTCATGGTAGACAGGTTAACAAGGTTAGATCTCATGGAATACAGGGAGAACTAGCCATTTGGATGCAGAACTGGCTTGAAGGTAGAAGACAGAGTGGTAGCGTAAGGTTGCATTTCAAACTGGAGGCCTGTGACCAGTGGTGTGCCATAAGGATTGGTGCTGGGTCCACTGCTTTTCAACATTTTTATATAAATGATTTGGACATGAACATAGGAGGTATCACTAGTAAGTTTGCAGATGACACCAAAATTGGAGGTGTAGTGGACAGCGAAGATGGTTACCTCAGATTACAATGGAATCTCGATCAGATGGGTCAGTGGGCTGAAGAGTGGCAGATGGAGTTTAATTTAGATAAATGTGAGGTGCTGCATCTTGGAAAAGCAAATCAGAGCAGGACTTGACACTTAATGGGAAGGTTCTGGGGAGTGTTGCTGGACAAAGAGACCTTGGAGTGCAGGTTCATAGCCCCTTGAAAGTGGACTCGCAGGTAGGTAGGATAGTGAAGAAGGCATTTGCTATACTTTCCTTAATTGGTCAGAATGTTGAGTATAGGAGTTCTGAGGTGATGTTGCTTGGGCCACTTTTGGAATATTCTGAGCAGTTCTGGTCTCCTTCCTATTGGAAGGATGTTGTGAAACTTGAAGGGTTCAGAAAAGATTTACAAGGATGTTGCCACAGTTGGAGGATTTAGGGTATAGGGAAAGGCTGAATAGGCTGGGGCTGTTTTTCCTTGGAGCGTTGGAAGTTGAGGGGTGACCTGCAAGGTTTATAAACTTTTGAGGGTCATGGATAGGAAAAATAGACAAGATCTTTTCTCTCGGTTGGGGGAGTCCAGAACTAGAGGGCATATGTTTGGGGTGAGGGGAAAAGTTTCTAAGGGACCTAAGGGGCAATTTTTTCATGCAGAGGGTGGTGTGTGTATGGCATGAGCTGCCAGAGGACATGGTGGAGGCTGGTACAATTACATTTAAAAGGCATCTAGATGGGTATATGAATAGGAAGGGTTTGGAGGGAGATGGGCCAAGTGCTGGCAAATGGGACGAGATTAGGTTGACCATACGGTCGGCATGGACGAGTTGGACCACAGGGTCTATTTTCGTGCTCTACATCTCTGACTCTGAAACGTTCAAATTGCCACGGTGAGCTTTTTTTTTAGTTACGAGCATATCTAGGGACGGATTTATTTTATTTATTTCAGTAGCTGAGCTAGCATTTGCACAGTATTAGCTCTAGAGCTACACGCCAGACTGTGTAAATTCAGAAGAGTGTACCATATGACTAAGCATTAACAGAGTGGCACGCATAGCAGTCATCTTTGATATTGCGAAATGCCATGTACGTTGCACAGTTAACAATCCATGACATGCTACACGAGGAGCATTTTCCCTTGTGTGTAAATTAAGGATTTTAAACTAAATTTTGTATTCCCTCATACTGTATCTATTGAATTGTATCATGTCTTTTAATATTTTATACTTGAGGCATGAGCCTCTCAAATGCCTCGATTTTAGAGTTGATACACTTTGTGAAAGTTGATAATTTGTATCTGAGTTTAGATTAGATTTCCAACAGTGTGAAAACAGGCCCTTCGGCCCAACCAGTCCACACCGACCCTCCGAAGAGTAACCCACCCAGACCCAATTCCCTCTGACTAATGCACCTAACACTACGGGCAATTTAGCATGGCCAATTCACCTGACCTGCACATCTTTGAACCGTGGGAGAAAACTAGAGCAACCAGAGGAAACCCACGCAGACACGGGGAGAATGTGCAAACTCCACACAGACAGTCACCCAAGGTTGGAATCAAACCTGGGACCCTGGAGCTGTGCGGCAGCAGTGCTGACCACCATGCCGCACAATGCTGTGAGCTGTGTTTAGATGCCCCAGCTGAATATTTACATCAAATCTTAATTTCTAAGAATGCATCTGTGCTGTTCAACTGTCTGTGCTGAAAGAATAAATAACCAAAGAACAGTGGGTCATTAGGGTTTTAAAAAAATACAGCCTCATAATCAAGAATGAAGAATATTCAACTAATAATTTTCCTTTGAAGTTGAGGAGATAAAGAACTATACAAGTCACAGAAAAGGATGTCAAATAATGATAGGTCTGTACATAGAGCAATTGACTGAGCACTTCCATTCTTCTTCTAGTGTGGACTCTGCCTACCTGAGATTCACCACCCTAACTCCCTCTCTGATCTTTCATGTTTTGGTGCCCTAGAGTATTCCAAAGCAGCTTGATGCAAGTTCTCAAAACAGGGGCACCTTTGTTAGCACTGCTGCCTCACAGTACCGGGGACCCAGGTTAGATTCCGCCCTCGGGCGACTGTCTGTGTGGAGTTTCTCCCCATGTTTGTGTCGGTTTCCTCCAGGTGCTCCGGTTGGGCGGGACGCTCTTCAGAGAGTCGATGTGGACCCAATGGGCCTTATGGCCTGCTTCCACTGTAGGAATTCTGTGATTCTATGACCTTCCTTCAGCTGACACTGCATGAACTTCAACCTAACTTTGTTGTTGTTTTATGCCATCAAAATCAAAAATGATATTTCTCCAACTTGGCATTATAGAAAGGGGACAAATTTGCCAAAGTTTCCACACCAGATAACTGTTGCTGGAAAGTGCATGTATGTAAATATTGGATGAGAATTGGGTCAGCCGCATTTAAATAACCACCCATTACTCTACATCTACACAGATAGATGAAGAGAGGTATTAAAACACTTGGTGACAAGGGAGCAAAATTGTTTGGGAGAGAAAATAATTCTTCTATCGAGACTTTTTCACCACATTTGGCATTACAGGCATTCACTTTACCATTATTTTAAATTTTTAACATGTCCTCTGTTCAAAAACATGTTGGTGCATAGTTGTTCTTCCCACCCCCTTCCCTTATTATGGATCCTGGCTTAATAATTGTAGTTTGTTGTCAGTTATGTACTGAATCATTATCTAACCTTGCCCATTATGATGACTTGTCAACATGTAAAATGATATTTCAAGCTGCATTGCACAAAGTTAACACAACACCCATGAGCAAGAGTTGTAATTGATCTTATTTTTGTTGGTAAATAGTTTTTAAAGTTATTTTGCCTTTATTTGCAATCAAATTATTGATTTGATCAATTTAGATATTTCAACTACACAATGACTAATATAGAGATTGTTTGTTTGTAAAACTGATAAAATGGTCCAGATTGTCATTGGAAATACAAGTACAATGCATTGCCAGAAAGAATCTAATAGTCAATGAAGGGGTAATCATTGAAGTTAATAATTTGCTGTTTTTTGTGAAATTTCCTGTTGTTTAGGCCCACAGAATTATTTCGCAGCTGCAATACTCAGTCAGACCAAGGAGCCAAGAATGACATGAAACTTTGGGAGAAAGGGACCATAAAGATGCCTTTTATGAACATACCCGTGAAAAATATTAAAACCTGTCAACCAGAAATGTGGAAAGCAGTTGCCTGTTTATTACAAATCAAACCATGCCACAGCAAGTCTGGAGGAAGTATATGCAAGTAAGTACTGTTTTACTCAAGCATTGAGGCTTCATCTATAAAGAGTGTTTTTTCATGGTTTATGCTTTATACATTCCTTCTTTCCTATTGTAGCTTTTCCTTTTGTTGATTTAGGAAAATGCAATATGATGGCACTTTTTTTGTATTCAAATAATCGAACAGAGTTGCATAATGAAGCTCATGTTATTTACCATTTCATAAAGATCAGTGTGCAGTAGCGTTTTTGCTGCTGTAACTGTATGACTTAGTGCTTGGGGTAAGAAATAAGGATGCACATGGGAGGTCACGGCAAATTTCTGACTTGCTCACCTGCAATGGTGCTTTTGTGCAATAACAAGAATTATGTCCGTTCCAATTAAAAATAAGAATTTAATTTGAGAGCAAAATTTATAACAATACTTCTATTCGAAGATTGCAACTCCCAGTGATATATATTGTCTAGGCATATTTTGATATTAATAATCTTGGCACTGTAACTTAGAATACTTGACGGTAAAATTTATGAGTCTTTGTTCTTGTGGAATACATCTTCTTTCAACTGTTTAATCTGTGTTCCCGTAAATAGGAGTTGTACCCTCTGAGTATCTGGTAAGCGATTTAAAGTTTTATTCTATTCCTCAGGCTCAAAATATTTCAATAGCTGTTGATAGGGTTTTTAAATGTGTAAAAACTTAATTGTTTAAAATTTTGTATTTAGTTAAGTAGTTTCTGAAAAAAATGACGGCAAGAAGGTTGTATGTCACAGTTGCAGGATATGGAAGATAATGGATACCAGTTTGGCCCTCCAAAAAACCGTCAGTATCAAGTGCTTAAAGTTTGAGCAGCTTTAGCTCAGAATTTGAGCTGGAGACTGAATTACAGATACCACGACATACTGGGGAGAGGGAAGATTAGCTTGATTCTTTGTTCTGGGATACAGCCAAATCTCTTGGAGTTGGATCAACTGATTTGGTCAGTGTTCAGGGGCAGGAGACTCAACCTTTTGTAGTCATTCAATGTGTTTGAGATTATTTCACCATGTCTGGGTGAGAGTGAGGATTGCAGGGCAGATACGTTAAGTGCCAATACAGCGTGGTGCAGGCTGCCACTTCAGAACGTGGTCTCAGAAAGAATGTAGTGGTAGAGGTGGTCAATATGGTGAGGGGTTTTGACCCCATTCTCTGCAGCCAAGAATGAGCCCAGATGGCTGTGTTATCTGCTCTGGTTTCCTGACATCTGTTCATAACTGGAGAGGACCTTGGTGTGGGAGAGGGAGGATCTAATTGTAGTCCACATGGCACCAGTGACATAGGCAGGACGAAAAGGGAGGTTTTGCACAATCAGTACGAAAAGCTAGATTTCAAATTAAGCAGTAACTCAAAGATCTCTCTCTCTGTGTTATTACCTGAGCCACGTGCAAATTGCTACAGATCAAATCAGATTAGAGAGATGAATACATGGTTCAAAGTCTGGGAGAAGTGGGTTCAAGTTCGTGGGAGAATGGCTTCCTTTGGGGAGCGCAACTAGCCTCCAGATGCACAAGGGGAAGGAATAAAGAGAGAAAGGTGAATAGTGGTAGAAGACTCAATAATGAGGGATATTCGATGGATATTTCTGTGGACATGTCTATAGATTGGTTTGTTGCCTCCTTGGAGCTAGCATCAATAATATCACTGAAATTGTGCAAGGCATTCTGATGAGGAGGCGAAACAGCCAAAGATCATGTTGCCAGCAGCATAGATAGAAAAAAATAAGAGGGCCCTGCAGGATTTTAGAGAGATAAGCACCAGGTTAAAAACCGGATCTTCAAGGTTGTAATCTTTGGATTACTCCCAGTGCCATATGCCAGTGAGTATCGGAATAGGCAAACAGGATATGAATACATGGATGAGTTGATGCAGGAAGGATGACTTTAAATTCCTGGATCACTGATTCCATTTGTAGAAAAGGTGAGACCTGTATAAAGGCATAATAGGACCAACATCACAACGGAGATCTGCCAGTGCTGTGAGTGGGGGTTTAAACTAATTTGGCAGTGGAATAGAATTTGGAGTGAAGATTAAATAGGCAGCAATACGCAGACAAATGTAGAAGGAAAATAAAGTCAATGTGGAAGATAAAACATACTTAGTCCAATTAATACACAAAGGAGCATAGCAAGGTTGGATGGCATTTACTTTAATGCAAGAAGTCTTGTGAGTAAGATATGTTGAGTGTGCTGATTAATGCATTGGAATATGGTATTATTGCTATCATAGTGATATAGTTAGGTGAAGATCTGGGTGCTCAGAATTATAGGGTATAGAATTTTTAGGTGATATAGGAGAGTTTTTTTTAAAAGTTGGTGTTGCAATATTGATCAAGGAGTCAGTTGCTGCAATAAGGAGGGATGATAACTTGGCAGGTTTCTCAATTGAGGCTATATGAGTATTACTTAAAAACAAATAGGGTGTAGTCATGTTTATTGAGTTTGTATTGTAAACCTCCAAACAGTCAGTGAGATATAGAAGAGCAGATTAGTAGAGAAATATCAGAGTGTACAATATGAGATATCTCGGAGGAGTAATTATAGGCAATTTCACCTTCTCCACTATTAACTGGATTAGGCAAAGTGTGAATGGCTACAAGGACAATAGTCAGCATGGATTTGTCAGAGGAAGATCATGTCTGATAAATTTGGTTGAGTATTTTTTGAGTTTGTGACTAGCTGCGTGGATTAAGGTAGTGTGATTGTGTTCTGCACAAAAGTCATCAAGCCTTTTGACATGGAGATTGGTTAAGGTATGTAGATCCCTTAGGATCTAGGGCAAATTAGATTTAAATATTGTGGTAAGAAGCAAAGGATGCTTGTTGAAGCTTGTTTTGAGACTGGAAGTTTATGTCCAGTGGCTTATCACAGGGTTCGATGTTTGGTCTCTAGCTGTTTGTATTGTACATTAATGACTCTCACAAATATAGGAAGTTTATAGATGACACTAAAATTGGTGATGCACTGCATAATCAAGTGCAGACTCCATGGTCCAAAGAGGCTCTTCTGTGCTGTGTGTTTCTATGATTCTTTAGACTACAGTAAGATATAGACAGCATGATCAGATGGCCAGAGCAATAGCAAATGGAGTTTAATCCTGAAAAGCATTTTGGAGGAACATCTAGGCGATAGAATAAATGGTGAATGATAGGACACTGGATAGTGTTGAGAATCAGCAGCTCTTTGGTGTGCATATACGTAGATCCTTGAAAGCACCAGAACTTATGGATAGGATGGTTAAGGAGGCATATCGGATTTTTGCCTTTGTTAGTTGAGGCATCGAATACAAGAGCTGGAACGTTATAATGGAGCTGTGTAAGACATTGGTTAAGCCACAGCTGGTGTACCTGAACGGAACTTTAGTCTCCATATCATGTGAAATTTATTGGTTTGCAGAGGAGATGCACCAAGATGTTGCCCCAGCTCGGGTGTTTCAGGCTCTTTCTATGAAGAGACACAAGTCAAAGTTGCTTAACTTCCAGCAAAGAAGGACAAGCAGGTACCTCTTTGATGTGTACAAAATTTGAGGGGTACAGATAGGGTTGATAGGAATAAATGTTTCCCCTCAGAAGGGTCAATTTACAGGAGCACAGATTTAAGAAAATAATTTTTTCACCTAAAGATTGATTGGTATCTGGAACTCAGTGCCTGAAAGTGTGATAGAAGCAAGAACCATCACAATATTTCTGAAGTATTAAGATGAATGCTTGAAACACCATTGTATACAAGGCTATCGGCCATATGCTGGTAAATGGGATTAAAATATGTAGATGCTTGATGACCAGCATGGGCTTGATGGGCCTCTGTCTGTGTTGTAGTGTTGTATGATTGTAATTAACAGGGGCTTTTCAGAAGGGCATGACAATGTTGGGGATTGTAATCTACCTGTCAACTGGAAAGGTCAGATGGAGAAAGGCAGCCTTGATGAGGAATTCATAGAATATTTTCAAGATAGTCTCTTAGAGCAGCATGTTCTGGAGCTGTCAAGAGCAAGTATACCAGACCTGATATTGTGCACTGTGAAAGGATTAAATCATGATCTCACATTGAGTGGGTCTGTGATTTTGTCTTCAATTTAAATAAGGATATTGAGAACATAAAAGCAGAGCTGGCTAAAGTGAATAGACAAGTTAGATTAAAGGATAGTTCAATAGAGATGCAGTGGCAGACGTTTATAGGAATATTTCAGAATATACAGAATGGGCACATTCTAATAAGTGAGAAAATTCCATAGGGCACATCTACCATCTAGAAATGTGAAGGTAGTATCAGGCTAAAAGAAAAAGCATATAGTTATGTGAAGATAGGTGGCAGATCAGAAGATTGAACAGAATATTTTTTTAAATATCAAAAAATGACCAAAAATGAATAAAGAGGGAAAAGCTAGAGTACAAGAGGAAGCTAGCTAGAAATATTATAGTAAATATTTCAATGAATATTTAAAAAATAAGAGTTAACAAGCTGACCGTTGTCCTATGGACTGCCGAATTAATAATGGAAAATAAAAAAATGTCAGATGAATTGAAGAGGTATCTTGCATCTGTCTTCACTGTAGGAGCAACATTCCTGAAACAGCAATAAACCAGGAAGGAAGAGAGGAACTCAGAAAAATTGGAATCCCCAGGGAAGTGGTACTGAGTAAATTGTTGAAACTGAGGGCTGACAAGAGTCAGGGTCCTAAAACAAACAAAAGGGCTGAAGAAACTCAGCAAGCCTGGCAGCATCTGTGGCGAGTTTAGATCAAAGTAGTGCTGGAAAAGCACAGCAGGTCAGGTAGCATCCGAGGAGCTGGAAAATCGACGTTTCAGGCAAAAGCCCTTCCTCAGAAATAGAGGCAGGAAGCCGCTAGGGTGGAGAGGGTATTTTCCTGCTCCTTGGATGCTGCTGTGCTTTTCCAGCACCACTTTGATCTAAACTCTGCTGTCCTCAGTTTTGCTTAGCATCTGTGGAGAGATGAACAGAGTTCACCTTTTGAGTGCAGGGACCTTTTGTCAGAATTTCAACAGAACACTGATGCTGCCAGTGCTATTTTTGTTTCAGATTTCTAGCATCACAGCTCTTTGTTTCACCCTTATGCCCAAAGAACTAGAAAGTTATTACATCGATTTTACATTTACTCCCTTGATTCTGGGATGGCCCATATAGATTGGAAGGTAATAACTGTAACCCTTTTCTCAAAAAGGGAGAGAGGCGGGAAGCGGAAACAGCCTGGTTAGCTTAAGATCAGTGATTGGAACATGTTAGAAGCTATTAAAGACGTTATAACAGGATACTTGGATATGTTTGAGGTAACTAGGCAGAGTTAACATGGTTTTTGTGAATTGAGAGCTTTTTGATGAGGTAATGTGCTATCCTTAGATTTCCCAGAAGGCATTTGATAAATTGCCCCACAAAAGGTTACTACGGAAAATAAAAACTCATGATAGCATATTGGTATGGGCAGAAGATTGGCTGACTAGCAGGAAGCAATGAGTAAGTATAAGTGGGTCTTTTTGATGAAAGGAACAAAGGTATACTGCTAAATTTGCTGAAGACCTACAGAGGTAAGAAACAAATTAAGTTATGAAGAGGGCATAAGGAGGCGACAAAATGATGTAAATCAAGTGAGTTGGTAGATCTGACAATTGGCGTATGATGTGGGAAAATGTGAAGTACTTTGAAACAGTAAGAATTAAAAAGAAGCATATTTTCTAAATGGTGGGAGACTGCAGAGCTCTGAATTGCAGAGATATCTGGGTGTCCTCATGCCTGAATTGCAATGGCTAGCTTGAAGGTGTAGCAAGTTTTTAGGAAATCAAGTAGAATGTTCTCATTTATTGTGAGTGGGATGACTACAAAAGTTGAGGTTATGCTTCAGTTATACAGGGCTCTAGTAAGAGGGCATCTGTTGTATTGTGCACAGTATTCACTTTATTTAAGGAAGGATGCATTTGCGTTGGAGGCAGTTCAGAGAATGTACACTAAATATGGAGCCTGTCTCACAAGAAAAAGCTAATCAAGGCAAGCTTGTTTCTGGTGGGGAAGAGGCAACTTGACTGAAACATACAAAGTCCGGAAGAATCTTGACAGCGTAGATGTGGAGAGGCTGTTTTCTCTCAAAGCAAAATCAATAACTCGGGATCACGGTGTTTTTTTTAAAAAAGCAGGCGTCACCCATTTATAATAGCGATTGGGCAGTAAATTTTCTCTGAGAGTCATAAATTGTCCTTGAAAGGTTGGTGGATGCAGAGTCTTCGAATGTTTTTGAGCCAGAGATTGTTAAGCACGAGTTTGAAAGATTATCAGGTATGGGCGGAATATAGGTTTGAAGTTACAATCCGATCAGCCAGCTGTTTCGCAAACATTTTCTATTCCAATTTAAAAGCACCTTCCCTACTTTTCTGATTACTTGTTATCTCTTCAGTCATCTTAGCTTCATGTTTGTGCCTTTCCTGCACCTCACCTACCTTTTAAACCATCCAAAGTTTTCTTCTAAATAGTTTGTAGCTTTTTATATGTTAACTTCCTCTCTTTCACAAATGTGTCATACTGCTTTGCTACTCCATTAAGTTACCTTTGTCCGATCTTATTAAAATGCTTTCACTTTTATCAAGCAACCTGATGGAGAATACGTGGGGTCCCCAACCCTGGGGATCTGTCCTGCGAACTCTTGTACTTAACCCTGCATGGGATTGCATTTTTATAATTTTAAAGATCAGACGTAGGATCGTTTCCTGTACCTACAAACAATTACTTTGTATTGTCCTGCATTGTGTTCTGACTTGTATACAAATCAACTTCTTGAACAGGCTCAAGAACACAACCTGGGGACTACCTGTACACATGAGAAAAGTCAGTACTTGTCTTTTTACTTTATTGATGCAAATTGACCTGTTTATTTCTAGGGTTTTCTGTTCATTTAACTAGCTCTATCATTTTCTGGAAATGTAATTTCACACATTGTAGGGAGAAGCCTTCACAAAATCATGGGGTAAGGATCAAGCAATTTTTTTTCTTCCCCCTGTCTCATGGCATATGGATGGCATTTGTTGAAATCCTAAACTGCCTTCAGCCACTACAGTTCATCCGATGATACCAAGTGGCCTTTCAGTTTTATTTTATTTCACCTCTTAGTCTTATCTCACTATTTCTCATTCTTTTTAAAGATACTGGTACAAGAGGAGCACCAGATACAACCTTGACACGTTTCTACCTGATAGGTTTTGAGCCAGGGAACTTCTCAAAGTTAGATACCCAGAAGTTAGATACACCTGTGTCCAGCCCAAAGAATAGGGTAGCGGGATAGGATGCTCTTCAGAGTGGACTCGATGAGCCAAATGGCTTGCTTCCACACTGTAGGGATTCCATACCCTCCAATCCAATACCATCTCAGTCTTTGTGGTGGAAGTTTGCTGTTGAAGTTAAACAGCATATTAAACAATCTAAGAAGAGGTTTGCTACACCTTAATGTGTATCTAGAAAGAGGAAGAATTGCTACTGTTTATGTAGAAGGTTTCATTGAAATGAATCGTAATGAAGGTTGAGACAGAATAACCAGTCTTTTTCGGGTTGTCATTGCTCATGGATACCGTATAGTTCAGTTCTGAGGCCTCACTTATTTGCATTTATTTCGTAGATAAAAGAATGAAATATGTCCACATTTGCTAATGATACAAAATTAGATATGATAATCATTTAAGATTCTGCAGACAGGCAAGTTAAGCAAGGGAAGTACGTTGTGACAGATTGAGTGTAACTAAGGAGAAATGAAAGATTATTCACTTTGAGGGAAAGCTTAAAAACTGAATATATTTTAAAATAAGAGGCTTTTAAATGTTTTCAGGGTCCTTTTACATGAAATATGCAGATACAGTAAGCATTTCAGCAAATGTATTTTGGTTTTTATGGCGCAAGGCTTAGAATGTAAGAGGAAGACTGATTTAGTACAACTGTACTTGCTTTAGTGAGACCACAACTGGCTCACTGCATACTATTTTGTTTCAGCTCATAAGGAAAGATGTACTTGCTTTAGAGGAGGCACAACAAACATTTGCTAAGTCGATTACAGAGGAGAAGTTATCTGTGGAGGAAAGATTGAATTGAATGAGGCAATATTCTCTGGAATTCAGAAAAATAAATGAAATTCCATTGAAACATAGAAGCTCCTGAGGGCTGATTCAGTAAATGCTGAGAAGCTGTTTTCCTTGGCAAGTCCAGAACAAAAGGGCATGATAGCTGTTCAGACCGAGACAAGAAGAAATTTCCTCACTCAGAGTTGCGAATTGCTATAATTCTTTACCCCAGAGAGTTGTTATTGTTGAACTGTCAACTATATTCAAGGCTGAGATGAACCTATTTTTGGGCTCCGAGTCAGCCATGTTATATAAAATGGGGGCTGTTGATTATTGTACAGCAGAGCTGACGAAAATAGTTGAGGTCTATTTTTGCTTCTATTTCTTGTGTTCTCATTTTCTGTATTTGTGTACCTGGTTGGAAATAAGCCATCACTACTGAATGCATTCTGAAACAGCTCTAATTTATGTGCATGTGCAAATTGCATTCAGAAAACAGAATATCTGATAGTTCGTGCACATTCATTTTACAAATTCTCCGTTCCCTTTATAGGTCAGACTGTATAGAAATTCTTACAAATTGTGGAGACCATAGTAAATTTCCAACAGAGCAGACTGCTGAAACTATTTGTAATCTCTTGTCCCCAATTGATGATTTCAAGAATTGCATTCCACTCAGAAAGTATCTTGGTATGTATACTGTTTTGATGATTTTGTTTTTTTTTGTTATTTTTAAGAAGACAGTAGTAAAAGACCAAGAAACAACAATAATCTCCGTTATTTTAGCATACTCTAAAATTCTCAAATTTGCTTCAGAATCACCAAATAACCTTTTAATGCAGTCACTGTTGTGTAGGAAAATACAGTAGCCATCTCTGGATGTAGCATGATCCCACAAATAGTGAATAATGAATATGAATGATCAATTAATATGTTTATGGTTGGAGATAAATGTTGACTAGGTCACCTGAGAGCTTTGTGCTCTTCACACAATGCCATGGAATCCTTAGTAATCTTGTCAGAGGTCACACGACACCAGGTTATAGTCCAACAGGTTTGTTGGAAATCACAAGCTTTCAAGAACTTCACCTGACAAAGGAGCAGTGCTCTGAAAGCTTGTGATTTCAAATAAACCCATTGGACTATAACCTGGTGTCATGTGACCCCTGACTTTTTCTACCTCAGTCCAACACTGACACCTCCACATCGTTAATCATCATGGAAAGTGACTGTTTAGAATGAATACTCTTTTAGAAGATGTATCTCAGGGACTCTCCATTATTTATTTATTTATGTGTTTATTTATTTATTGATAGCTCCAAGTCCTTTCCACAACATTGTTGAGGAGGTCATTCATCCGTGTAACCCTAATGTGTGTCCCAATAACCATGTGTGTGAGGTGAATCGAAAAGGTTGCCAACCTGGGCAAGACTGTCTTCCCTACTTGTGTGTCCCAGGTGAGTGATAATTGTAAGTGTTAGGATATTGAATTTTTTTTCTTATTTAATGATGAAGTCTCACTGAAAATACATCCAAAATTAGGCATAGTTGAAAATTGCTACTCTGTTGATCTCCCTTAAATGTCTTTTGCTACATTACCTTGCTGCCTACTGACAATCTCCTCCCCTACATTGGAACAAATTCAAACGGGGCATTTGGAAGACATTATGATCTTCCAAAGGCTATTGGGTTTATTCTTATATAGCTAGCATTGCACTTCAAACAACCATATATGCTTTTCAAATTAGAATTTAAGGATTATAAAATGGAGGAAACCCTAACCATTGAAGTCTTTTGCAGGAAATGTATAATCACTTTTTCAGACTTTTGTGTCCAATATTGAAAGACCTGAGATTATGAAAAAATCTGCAGAAGGCTTGATATTGAATTTATGATGGTTGTGCTAGTATTTAAAATTGCTGTTTACTTAGTAAATGTGAAATGGGGACAAATGAGAAGCGAAAAGACCACATCTTCCACAAACTATTTTCAATGATTATCAAAAATGTATAAAATATTAAATTGTCATCAATAAAATGGAATAATGTTTTGAAGTACAGCTGACTATGGCCTGGATTTTTATTGAATCAGGGAAATTCTGTAGACTTAGAAAGATAGCAAGTGAGACCCGCACTCACTAACGCACCTCCATTTCTGACAGAACCCTTGGTGGCAGTACGGGAATGAAGTTGGGGCATTACGAACAAGAAAGGAAGCCGTGAACTCAGCAATACAATTTGAACTCAATGCTGAATTACCAATTTATGTAATAATTGTAAATGCAATTGTGGGTCGATAAGATCTATAGGAATGTCAAGCTGCAAAGTGTTTAAATCTCATTCCCTTGAAAGAAAATTTAAAGGTAGACTACCAGAAAAAATCTCTTTTAACAATTACAGTAACTGTTGGACATTATTTTTTTTCCTGATATGATCTAATTTTAATACCTCAGGCTTTGTGTGACCACAGAGTAAAGATTTAGAGTTTTGGGGATGGTGGGCAAGGATAGTTATTGAGCAGGTTGGGAAGGAAGAATGGAGTGGTGATTGGATGGGTGGAGTTAAGAGCTGTTCACTGGTAATGGGTGAGATTTGTTGACAGAGAATTAGAGTTGTTTAAGGCTATTGTATGATCTTAATGTGGATGTGCTGGTGTTGGACTGGGATGGACAAGGTCAGAAGTCACAGCACACCAGATTATAGTCCAACAGGTTTATTTATAATCACAAGCTTTTGGAGCACTGCTTCTTCGTCAGGTGAAGTCATCAAGTGAAGGACTACACCTGATGATTATGATTTCAAATAAACCTATTGGACTATAACCTGGTGTAGTGTGACTTCTGACCATATGATCTTAAAATAGTGAAGACTCAGTTTTTTTAATCAGGCTGTGTCTTCATCAATTAGGCCAAGGGGAAAAGGTGAATAGGTCATACCCACTGACAGAAAAGAAAATCAAATAATTTAAATGCCCAGGCAGCTGTCGAGACTCAGTTGAAGTTCCATGACTGTAATTGCTGACTTGGAGGCTATGACTCCGAAACCTCATCCTGTAATCCTACTGGAGACCATGACCCACAATTTGGGAACTCCTGTCCTCAGGATTAGCATTATGTTTGTTTGTTTTCCACAACCTTCATTATCTCAGTCAAGGATCCTGAATTCACAGTTCGATAGATGATTCAAGCAGGTTTTTCAAGGATTAACTATCCTCGACATGAGGTTACGAGTATAGAATTATTTGTTTAATGAGGGATTAACTACTCTATACTTAAATGCTTTAAATGGGCCATTGCGAATTTCAGGTTTTCCTGAAATTTTTTGAACTTTACCAGATTTATCCTAGGCTGCTCCAGGAAGCGAGAAAGCAGGCTGCTAAGCTGCAGGTGAGGATATTTGCCTCCTCACTCTCCACTGGAGTCGTACCGGAGGATTGGAAGGAGGTGAATGTTGCTCCTTTTTTCGAGAAGGGTAATAGGGAAGTCCCTGGCAATTACAAACCAGTCAGTCTTATGTCTGTGGTCAGCAAAGTTTTGGAAAGAATTCAGAGGGATAGGATTTATGACTATTTTGCAAAGCATAGTGTGATTAAAGATAGTCAGCATGACTTTGTGAGGGGCAGGTCATGCCTCACAAATCTTATTGAGTTCTGTGAGGAGGTGACAAGATAGGTCGACACAAGTGGTGTATATGGACTTCAGTAAGGCATTTGATAAGGTTCCCCATGGTAGGCTTATTCATAAAGTCAGGAAGTATGGGATACAGGGAGATTTGGCTATCTGGATTCAGAATTGGCTGGCTGACAAGGCAGAGAGTGGTTGTAGATGGAAAGTATTCTGCCTGGAGGTCAGTGTTCAGTGGGGTCCCGCAAGGCTCTGTTCTTGGGCCTCTGCTCTTTGTAGTTTTTATAAATGACTTGGATGAAGAGGTTGAGCGGTGGGTTAGTAAATTTGCAGATGACAAAGATTGGAGGTGTCGTCGATAGTATAGAGGGCTACTGCAGGTTGCAGCGCAACCTAGACAGGATGCAGAGCTGGGCTGAGAAATGGCAGATGGAGTTCAACCTGGATAAATGCAAAGTGATGCATTTTGGAAGATCGAACTTGAATGTTGAATATAGAATTAAAGTCAGGATTCTTGGCAATGTGGAGGAACAGAGGGATCTGGGTGTGCAAGTACATAGATCCCTCAAAGTTGCCACCCAAGTAGATGCAGTTGTTAAGAAAGCATGTGGTGTTTTGGCTTTCATTAACGGGAGGATCGAGTTTGAGTCGCGAGGTTTTGCTACAGCTCTAAAAGTCCCTGTGAGACCACGCTTGGAATATTGTGTCCAGTTCTGGTCGCCCTACTGTAGGAAAGATACAGAGGCTTTGGAGAGGTTGCAAAGAAGGTTTACCAGGATGCTGCCTGAACTGGAGGGCTTGCGTTATGAAGAAAGGTTGAATAAGCTCGGGCTTTTCTCTCTGGAGAGAAGGAGGAAGAGAGGAGACCTGATCAAGGTATACAAGATAATGAGTGGAATAGATAGAGTCAATAGCCAGAGACTTTTCCCCAGGACAGGATTGACTGGTACGAGGAGTCATATTTTGAAGATATTAGGAGGAAGGTATAAAGGAGACATCAGAGGTAGGTCCTTTACGCAGAGAGTGGTGAATGCTTTGAATACATTGCCAGCTGTGGTGGTGGAAGCAGAGTCATTAGGGACATTTAAGTCTCTGCTGGACATGCACATGGATAGCAGTGACTTGAGGGATGCGTAGGTTAAGTTGTTATATTTTACATTAGGATTACACCTTGGCACAACATCGTGAGCCAAAGGGCCTGTTTTGTGCTGTACATTTCTATGTTCTATGTTCTAACTTGATTGTTTAACCTCCACATACTCCTGAGGTCTGCTGATAGTGAATACTGGGTGAGTTGGTATGGGGTATGTAAAGGCAAAGAATAGTGTGGATTAGGCATGAATTGGCATTAAGGCTGTAGGACCAGGAGCTGGCATGAGTTGTCATGGATGGGCTGAGGATGGAGATGGATGGAAATGGATTAGGTTGAGAATGGTAATGGTTGAGAGGAGGTTGTAAGAAATGAAGGCTCGAAGGCTGGTGTTTAACAAAACAACTAGATGAAGCCCAACAGAATCAAGGCAGGTCTTTTATCTTGGCACCTGGAGCCTTGAATCTATATCCAGAATAGTTGCTGTACCAAGCCGTGAGCCATCTGGATAGAATGCTTTCTAATTGGACATAGCAAATGTTCTTAGCCTTCTGAGGGAATAGAAGCATTGTTGTGCTTTCTTGACAGTTGCATCAATGTGGGTGGTCCTGGACAGATTGTTGGTGATTGTCACTCCAAGTGCTTTCGACATCCACCTCAACTCCATTATGGAGATAAGGGCATGCGCTCCATCTTGTTTCCTGAAGTCAATGACATGCTGTCTTGTTTGCTGTCATCAAGGGAGAGATATCATTACATTCCATCAAGCGCTCTATCTCTATCTGGTATTCCATCTTGCCATTGTTTAAGATCTGGCCTACATCTGTAATGTCATCAGCTAACCTGTAGATGGAGTTAGGATGAAATTTGACACCACAGTCATGAATGTACAGCGAATAAAGTAAGAGTATGCAGCCTTGCGGGGTGCCAGTGTTGAACTTTGTGTAATTGCTTATTCTCGCTGATTGCAGTCTGTGGGTCAGGAAGTCGAGGATCCAGTTAGAGAAGACGGAGTAGAGACATTGGACCTGGAGTTTGGAGATTAGTTTAGTTGGAATTATAGTGTTGCCTACAGCTCTGTCTTCAATGAGTAGGAACCTGACATAGGTATCCTTGTTATCCAAATCTTCCATGGATGAGTGTAAGGCCAGGGAGATGGTATCTTCCGTGGACCTGTTGTGTCGGTCGGCAAATTGCAAGGGATCAAGGCAGGCTTGACATGAGCCATGACTAACCTCTTGAAGCACTTCAGAATTATGGAGGTCAGAGCCACTGGATGGTAGTCGTTGAGACATATTGCATGCGTCTTTGGTCCTGGGATGATGGTGCTGTTCTTGAAGCAGGTGGGGACTTCAGGTTGTAGTAAGGAGAGGTTAAAGATGTCAGCAAATACATGCACAGGATTTGATTGCATGGCCTGGGGACTCCATATGAGCCATGGGTTCACTCTTAAAAAAGCCGATCTGATGTCTGCAGCAGTGACTGAGGGAACAGGTGCATCCAAGGCTATTGGAACACGTAACACCATTTCACTCATCTTCTTCTGTTTTTGATATTTTAGTGAACTAGCATTGAGGCAGAAAGTTTCCAAACTCCAACTGCCCAACTTGGGAGCAAAATGCTGGACCTGTCACTTCTTCAAAGCAAGGCTGGAATTTACTCCTAAATTGTTGGAAAGCAATTTTGAAAAAGATGTTAGGAAGGGCTCCTCTATTCAAAATAGCCTTCGTGTTGGATAATCCATCTGACAGCCATTTCAGACCAAACATTTGCAAATTCTTCATTTATTATTGATGCTGACAGTGGAGGAAGTAAAAGTTCTTGGGAGATGGACTTTAATTAAAGTGTTTACTAACTGAAATAGATAATAAATGCAATGAGAGAGCTGGTCTAGCCTTTACTGTTTCCAGTTCACTTAACCTTGTCATGCAACGTTGAGAGGAGCTCACTTTACTAGTTTTGGTCCTATTATGTACCATTAACATAAATCACTCAAAAAAGTAAGCTGTTCAAGTTTGAAGATTGGAGATAGAATAATAATGGAGCACAAAACAGAAAGATTTTGATATTTTAGTGAACCAGCAGTGTAAACATACAGTTTCAAAAGCGAAAACTATAATTGAATGCAGCCAAAGTAAAAATTTAGTTTAGAAGCAAGGAACAAAATTTTGTGTTGTAAAATGTAAAGCAGTCATGCTGTATATTGCTCAAGAAAACAATCTGGCAGTTCTGAAGAAAATCAATAAAATTGCATTCAATTTGAGTTTTATTGCGGGGAGTCATCCCAGCCCCTGAATGACATGGATAATGGCAAGTCAGTTGGAAAAGTAGTGTGAGATTGGCTGACATTAAATTCTCTACATTAAGAGGGGAAAAGAGTGCCTTGTGTTCTAATGGCAATCTTACAAGTGAGCAATGAAAGACCTAATTAACATGTCATTCTGACCTAATCTCACCTCATTGGTATGCAGTTTTCTATTCTCCCTTCTATTGGATGGAAACAAGATGGTGACAGTTCCAGACATGAAAGTCACACCTCCAGCTTCCCACTTGCTCCTCTAGGCCTCCGTCTTGGACAGCAGTCTCCAATGTCTGAGGGCTCTGAGTAATGAATTCCCTTTTACTCCATTAATGGAGATTGGCATTCGAAATGTACTAGCCTCACCACAACTCCAGCCATTTAAAATACACTTCTGCATTTTGAAGTGTACCAGAACCTTCGTTGTAATGCTGTTGCCAGGGGACCTTGCATGCAGATGCAAACACCCATCTCGTGGATTGGGCTAGGATACCCCTCAGCACTTCTCTCTTGCTCTCTCAGTGTTGTAATATGATGCAGCTACCTGGATGTTCCCTGCATCTCTGCCTTGCCTTTTTGTGCTTTGTTCTGTTAGCTAGGGCTTACTTTCTTTCTTTGCTGTTTAGCACTGACACAAAACCAGGCTTGACATGGTTGTCAGCAGTGCTCAGTCAAACATGCTGCTGAATGGAACCATGTTATGCAATCCACTGTGGCACGTGTCATCAGTGTATTTGACAAAGGCATTGTATGTACATTAACCAAATGGCCATGTCTCAGAGTCTAAGGGGAATAGTCTTCAAAAGGCCAAGGTAGGTAGCTTTCAGTCATGGCATCCTAGTGCAGTAAGTCAAGTTTATAATCCAATATCAGTCCAGGAACAAGGACATGGTTGGTCAGCTGTTTGTGGTGATCAGGGATCCACATCAATACAGATCAGGAAGAGCACCTTGCTTAGCCCTGCAGGTCCAGTGTAACCAGTCCAGGGAGTCACAGTAAGACAATCGGAGAGCTGTGCAGATATCGGCCAGGGCTCTGGCAGTCATCAGTTAGTGCTGACCGCCCAAATGAATCAGAAGGTGGGCTGTCGACAGCCCTGGGTGTCAGCTCAATAATAATCAAATTGGGCTATCAGGGCCACTCTGATAGAGAAGTTGGGGAAGTCAATTCTGGGAATTGAGTTTACATGCTGGGGTGCAGAGCAGATAATAATTATGAAGTAGAGAGATTATAGTATATTGGAGAAATGTGAGGAAGGAGTTTACAGATGGTCATGACCTCAGTGTAGGGGACAGTGCAACTCAATGGTTGGTATGAATAACCAAAAGGCCTGGGGTTTAGAGGGTAGTGTTGGCAAATGAAGTCATAATTCAAGAGGTGAGGGGAAATGTAGCTGCTCCGTACTGCTGGGCTTAACATGGACTGCGTGAAAGAAGGAAAATAGAAGATCAGGAAGTTGGCCTTTCATTAATAGGTAGGCCCCTTGACTCACTGTGACTAAACATGACCTGCGTTGCCTTCCATATTCATGTGAAAATGTAAATGTGTGCAGAAAATAGAATATGGCTGCTACCACACCTGGAATGAATGGATTAAGTGATTATTTTCCTGTCTGAGCACTCAGTCTCTATTTGTAAGCAATGTGAGGCCCTTCTGGGCAATTATGTTAAGCAGGCACTTTCAGAGTACAGTTTGAAAGTCATCTGTAATCATAGTGCCCTGCATGTGAAATACATGCAATATCCAACTGTGTGGGATGCAAATCCTGGTCACAAACAAACAACCATGTTGTTGATCATTGTAGATTGCACGGTGACTCAGTGGTTAGCACTGCTGCTGCACAGCACCAGGATCTCCGGTTCGATTCCAGCCTTGGGTGACTGTCTGTGTGGAGTTTGCACATTCTTCCCGTGTCTGCGTGGGTTTCCTCCGGGTGCTCCGGTTTCCTCCCGCAATCCAAAGATGTGCAGGTCAGGTGAATTGCCCATAGTGTTAGGTACATTAGCCAGACGGAAATGGGTCTGGGTGGGTTACTCTTCGGAGGGTTGGTTTGGACTTGTTGGACCGAAGGGCCTGTTTCCACACTGTGGGGAATCTAATCTAAATCTAATCTAATCTCTGAAGCAGAAGTAACTACAGTCCATTTTAAACATAGCACCTGCAGGCCACTGTCTACAAAGATAATGCAAGATCTCAGAGGCTGTACATCAGCTGATTTCCTCTCACCACGATCAGTAAGTATTTGTCAAATGCTTTTATATGCAATGCTAACTTTCTTTGGTGATAGGGAGGGTGGGAATGCAAGGTATCAGAAATCTTATAACCTCTGACTGGACTTAAATGACATTCATTGGTATGTGGTACCTATGCAACGGTTCTATGCAGTGGCATTCCATGGCCCTCTTTGTCAGAGTCCTCTGTTTCCCAGGGAGTGCTAAACTATAATTTGTGAGTGATACGAATGCTGACTCCTAATGTTAGTAAAGATCTGTTCTTTTTTGTCTCCAACACAGCTTTGTTGAAAGCATTACCAATGGATTTAGCAACAGCAAGGGTTATCATATTACTTTGATACAATGAAGGTGCAGAGAAATAGAGAAGAAATAATTGTGTCGATAAGCTCAGGACCAGCAGAAGCCAACAGCATGACAGAATGCCCTTCACATCAACATATCACGTCTGTAGCTCTTCTCAGGATATAGAGGAGGTCCAAGAAGCGCAGAATTTATCATCCTTGCTGCCATTTCCTCCATTTCAACGAAGTGTAGTATCGCCCCAGACTAGGAATGTCCTGGACACTATCACAAAACTCCTAATTGTTGGAGTGGGACCTGCACCATAAGTGTATGAATGCCATCCTATCTTGGTAGTCATCGAGGTGACAACTGCACTAAACTTTAATACAATCTAACGCTTCCAGGGATTAACTGAGGACCTGTGTGAGATCTCAATCCTCAACCCATAAATGTATCAAAACTGTTAACAATGCAATTTGTGCAAGATCACATTGCATCATCTCATTTTCCATGACAAGGTCAGTGCGATAGCCCATGCGGTAGTCTTTGCCAATGTAGCTGGTTTTCCCCAGGTCAAGGCTGCAATAAACTGTGTACATGTTACCTTGCGAGCACCATATTAGAACGCAGCTGCCTCCGTGAACAGAAAAGGATTCCATTCCAACAGTGTACAAGTCAGTTGTGATCATCAGACTATGTCTTAGCCAGTCTGTGCCAGGTACCCTGGAAACTGTCATGATGTGTCAATCCTTGAACTCTCATATTCCTGACTCGTTTCAAGGGCAAGATGCCTTGTATGGATTAGGAGGCAAAGGCCAACCTCTGTGATCATGGTTGTAGACTCTGTTGTGCACTCCTTTGATCAAACACAAGTGTAAATACACTGCAGATCGTGCTTCAACCAGGGCCAATGTGGAACAGATGATAATCTTACTGAAGGCGAGTTTTCTGCCCTAGGTGAGCCGAAGGTGACTCACAGTCTGATTTCCTTCTAATTTCTGCAGCTTCTGTGCAAACCTCCAGGGCCTCTGAAGAGCTGGGAGATGACATCTTTCTTGTGGGGAAGAAGATATAGTCACTGAGTAGGAGGAACATCACCTTCAGCATGATAGAGCAGGGTAGCTCCTGGTGTCCTAAGCCAGATCGGAGATGAGGAGGAATTTCTTCGCCGAGAGAGTAGTGACCTGTGGAATTATTTGCCACAGAAAACTGTTGAGGCAAAATCTTGAAAACTTTCAAGAAAGATATAGATATAGTTTTTAGGGCTAAAGGGCTCTAAGGATATTGGAAGAAAGCTGAAACAAGACACTGAGTTGGATGATTAGCCATGAGCATAATTAATGGTGGAGCAGGCTCAAAGGACTGAAGAGTCTACTTCTGCTCCTATACTCGATCTTTATTTTTGATTTAATTGAAACCTGATTTCAGCAGCTATAATGTGGGTGCAGTAATCACTCACTGATTAAAAATGATTGAAAGGCAAGCAGGCCTGAAGTAAATCTGTTCTTTTCCTTTGCTTTTGCTGTGGCTAATTAAAACTAAATGTTTTTAACTGTTTGAAGGCTTTCCAATATTTATTCAAAGTAAGACCATCAATAAGAAGATGTTAGTCTATGTTGGACATTGAGGAATAGCATTCCCTTACACAAAGTTCTGGGATGGAATGATACTAAGGATGGCTAAGCTGAACACAGTTGATTGGCACTACATCTACAAGCATCGACACTTAGTAACAACAGTGTGTAGCATCTACAAGATGCAGTGCAGAAATTCACCAAAGACCCTTGGACAGCACCTTCCAAACCCATGATCATTTCCATCCAGAAGGACAAGGGCAGCAGACACATGAGACCAACATCTTCAAGTTCCCATTCAAATCTCTCACCATCCTGATTTGGACGTATGTTGCCATTCCTTCACTCACTGGACCACAATACTGGAATTCATTCCTATAATGATTTGAACCAGGTGGATTGTGTTGACTGGGTCAATCAGAAAGCCCTGGCTGACCAATATAAACAGGGGATTAGGCTTAGCCCCTTTTGGGCTCTGCCTGGCACCGACCCCCTGACCACGTGGGATGTTTTCCTGGTGGTGGAAAATATTGGATAAAGTTATCATGCACAAGAGAAAAAAGAAAAAATATATTTAAACAGGGGTTTAGAATCTGCTCAGTTCAGGGGACTGACTCCAAGCTGGCTGACCACAGCTAGTGCACTGTGCACAAGTAAATGAAGGGTAACTTGGTGATGGAATACCAGCCTCTGTGCCATTACTTCAGTGGCTAAGGGAGAAATCAGTACGTGCCCAAAGAACATTCGCTCGCAACAGTCATCTTAGAGTTTGGGTGAGCATTTCTGGCATCATGCCTTTATTTGCAAAGCTTGGCTCATTCAATCCTGCTGTCAAAGACTAGATCCAGTATGTGGAAAGAATGCAATATTTTTTTTCCAGGCAGATGACTTTGGAGCAGATGAAAAGCAATGAATAATCCTTCTCACTGCTTGGGGATCCACAGCATTTATTAGGCGCTTAATTTTCCCAGAGGCATCAGACACTAAAACCTTCCAAGAGTTGGTTAAGGAATATTGTGACCTCAAATCTACTCTAATTCTGATATTCGGTTTTGTCTGGATGTTAGAGAATCTGTGCCAGGATTTTTGACGAGGTGAAGATGATGGCAGAGGCATGTGATTTTGGTTATCCCTGAAGGAGATGCTGAGAAACCATTTGGTATCTGGGATTAATGACATAACCATGCAGAAGTTCCTACTATCTAAAGCCCAACTGGACTTCAAACAGGCACTATAACTGGCTTTGTCATTAGAAAGTGCAGCAGGTGGAGCATGGGGTTACAGGACGTCCCAATGGATGTGGAGACCCTCACCTGTCTGACTGAACTTGGGGAACATCACTTGAGTGTAGGCAATCACAGAACCTCACACAGAGGCCAACCCACAACAAAATCACACTACAAAGCCGAGCCTCGGGCAAGTGGCTAAAACATTTTTCAGGATCTGGGCTGGTAATGTATTGTCATTGCTGCCTGTATACGGACTTGACACAGCAAAGGAGTCCTAAAAGCGCTGACTTCAGTCAGAAGACTTGTTAGTCAGCCTCCAGGAGGGTGCACATCCTGGAAAGTCCCCCTCCATGTGGGTTGGAACAATTTAATTGCTTAGTAGCGTCCAAATCAGAACTGATTAAAATTAATGTTTGGTTAAATGATCATTTTGTTCCTATGGAGGAAGATACTGGCACAGCTGTATCTGTGGTTGTAAAAGCTGTCCCTAACAAGATTCACTGTGGATTCCAACCCTTAAGTTTGTGCAAGTCCTCAGCCAGACTGAGAACATACATTGGAGAACCGTTGCAGATTAAGCGTTTGTCTTCAGTTCTGGTCTGCTATGAGAAACAGTTAATACATTTACCACTGATGGTAGCAAGAGGCTTAGGCCCAAGCCTCTTGGAGCAGAATTGGTTGAGAAAGATTCACTACATTGACTCAACATTTTTTTAATTAGAAAATGTTTGCCTTCGTGAAATCCTCGTGAAATATCCAGGAGTATTGCAGGAAGGACTTGGGACTATCAAAGGGGCAGAAGCTACTTTACATGTTGACCAGGAACCAGTTTTGTGATTTTGCAGGACCTGCCCAGTGATATTCACCTTGTGGGCAAAAGTACAGGCTGAAATCAGGAAGCTAGAGAGCAAATGAGTCATCAAGCCAATGCAGATTGCAGAATGGCAGCACCGGTCATACTGATGTGAAGCCTGATGGCTCAGTGTGCCATTACGGGGATTTTAAGCAAATGTTAAATTGGTTCTCACAGCTGAATAAATACAATAAATATAGTTGGCAGAGGAGCTGTCCTTCATGAAACTTGGCATGTACCATGCAATTGCAACTGGATGCAGAGTCCCAGAAGTACATCACAATTAACATCCATAAGGGTTTCTACCAACATACAAGGCTGCCATTTGGCAAATCATCAACTGGCACCCTTTCCAGCAGACCATGGAGAACATGTTAAAATGGCTACACCAGGTTGTTATTTATCTGGATGACAACTGAGCAGCTGCGAGCATCAGTCACGATACACTGACTCCCAGAAGAATTGTTCACAGACACTAGAATGTCATTTACTAGCAGGAAATTTGAGTATTTCCTAAAGTCAATGGGCATTCAGCACATAAGGACAGCTCCACACCATTTGTTGTCCAGTCGTCAAGCAGAAAGAGCAGTCCAAATGTTGAAGGCCAGCTTAATGAAGCAGGTTACGCCATCAATCGATACTAAACTGTCCCAATAATCCTGTTCACACAACAATAGGATAGCTCCAGCAGAGTTGCTGATGGGGAGAAGAGTCTGCCCCAGGTTAAATCTGATATTCCTGGGCCTGGGAGGGGAGGGTGAAACAGCAGTAGGAACGCCTGTGCCAGCCACTTGCCTCCTGTAAATGAGAGAGACAGTTTTTAATTCTGGGGATGAAGTTTGCTGCTGGAACCATAGGAATGGCTCTTTGTGGGTATGAAGCAAGGTTGACATGAGGCCAGGTCCTGTGACTAACAAAGTTCGAGTAGATGATCCATTCCTGAAAAAAAATGTGGATCACAGGAAAGTTGTTCCCTCACAAACAGGGCAGGAACAAAACGTCTCTAGCCCATCAGAGCAGCCAGACCTGTCAAAAACCATAAATTCTCCCTCCATCCAATGTTGAGGAAACCTCAGACTCTGAGATGGATGCATCCTCGATACCATCACCATTGGAAGAAGGGGAGAAAGCCCTCCCAAGAAGCTCTGGTCGCAGGAGTTGAGCTGTGGTCTGGTACACACTGCCCAAGCCAGAGTCCGAGGAACTGGACCCGGGACGAAAACCTCAAGGCAAAGCTATAAGAGAAAGACCAGGCCTACATCCCCGGAATTACATACCCTATTGTTGCATGAAGGTTGTCCTATAATTGAAAAGGAACTGGGGCAGTTTGGTATCGAATGACACTGGTGGGTGGAGTGGGGTGAGGTGGGGTGGGCTGTCGTGCGGAATGTAGTGATCGGAACTAGGTAGATCTTGCTGACTACAAGATCCTTGACGAGGGTTGTTAACCTGGGACAATCAGGAAGCCCTGGCTGACCAATATAAACAGGGGATTTAGAATCTTCTCAATTCAGGGGTCTAACTCTGAGCTGGCCACAGCAAGTGTACTATGCACAGGTACATAAAGGGTGATTTGGTGACTGGATACCAGTGCCTCTATGCAGTTATTTCAGTGGCGCAGTCCTCTATGCAGATATTTCACTTCTGTCATAGCATTTGTGGGTCAATCTACAGCATGTGGACAGCAGTGATTTAAGAAGGCAGCTCGCAACAAAGGGATGGGCAGTAAATGCTGGCCAGCCAGCGATGCACACTTCCCACAAGTGAATAAACAAAAAAGAAATTGACATAGCCAACCTTTGGTAAGATTAAGCCACATGTCCATAATTTAATTGAAGTGGTTTTAAAAAAACAGTTTCAACAGGTTTGTACAACATTTTAAAGAAGTTAAACAGTTGCAAACAGGGTTTTGTAAATACATATAGTATTCAGTTCTTGGGACTTTCATTTTTAGTGCTGCTAACTAGTAGGCTCTCTCTCTGCTTAGACATCTTTACTTTTTCTCTTGGTCACCAAACAAAGATAATTGAGAAGTATTTGCATCATTTTGTATGTTCTTTTTCAATTGGCAACTTAATGGGATGAAATCAGAGTGGATATTTGTGTTGAGTATATGTGTGCAAATCTGTTCTTTTCTTCTGAGATTGATATTTTAAAATCCAATTATTTAGGAATTTTGTTTTCATTGCCTTGACATTTTATCGACTGCATCTAAATTGTAATTCTAAAAAAGGTGAGTGGTGGTGAGCAAGTGGGTGAATGTAGGTATTTTGAGGGGCACTTGAATGTGTCACAGTCTGAGGGATGGTCATCAGGCCCAGTGGGTGGGTGGGTGTGTGTTGGGGTGTAAATAGTTGGGTTTTGGGGCTGAATAATTGGATTGGAGGGTGACGCATATGGAGGAGTGGGTGAGTGGGTTGGCATTCAGTTGCATTATTAATCATTGAATTGCACCAGAATTTAAACAAATTGACAATACTTGGGTAAGTATTACCCATTGAGCCCAAAACTCCAATCCTGAGCTCATAATAACATGTTCTGTCCGTGTCAGAAGCAATGCAAATCAGCCAGTTGGAAGTTTAATATCCTGGGAAATTACTGCCTTTGTGCATAAATCAGGGTGGGTTCTAAAGTGCAACAGTGGCAGAGACCCGACCATGTGCCACTATTGGAAGGATGATGAATTTTCTTGTGTACTTCCTCTTTCTCTCTCTCCTTCTCCCATTTCCCCTTTCTCTTCCTTACCCTTTTTGTGTCCTCTTAGTTATAATTTTCCTTGCTACTCTGCCCTCTTCAGTTTATATAGTATATAAGTTTAGCTGTGGTCCAAATAAAAGCTATGTATTGGAGATCTGAAATAAAACGGAAATGCTAGAGACTCTTCCAGTGTCATATTGGACTTAATGTTAACTCTTTTTCTTTCTCTACTGATGCTGGTAGACTTGCTGAGTCTTTCTAACAGTTTTTATAACTATTCTCAGTTTAACTTAGAGAAGTAAGGCCAGTAGAAAATCAAGCCTCGAGTGTGGGTGCATCATGTATGATCAAACTTCACCAGTCTAGGACAAAGAAAATACATGACACTGCTGTACAATACAGTGATATTGAAGTGACTGCAGTTTAATTTAGTTGTTCCTGTTTTCAGTTTAGTTACAAAATGCATATACAGATATATCTTTTATTTGAAATTTACAGTGAAGTTTGTTTTCCAAGCAGTTTATTTACTTGTCTATACTCAAGATTGGGGATTTTTTGTTTCAGGATGCAAGTTGGGAGAGGCTTCTGATTTCCTTGTCCGTCAGGGCACCCTAATTCAGCTTCCTGTGGCAAATGGAGAAATGGGTTGTTACAGAGTGTGCACTTGTGGCCCAAGTGGACGCTTGGAAAATTGTCTGGAGATGCCTTGTATTGATGTGCAGAAAACCTGCATTGTAGGAGGCCAGAGGAAAAGTAAGTTTTATTTTGTGTGCTGTGGGTACAAATCATGAATTAATTTAAGAATGTGTCATATTATTGAAGTCCCTCAATCAATTTGCAAATAAGTCAAGGCATGAGCTTGATCAGTCTCTGCCACTTATTCAAAGTCCTTAACCAAGAGGGGGACTGAATTCATGAGCAATTCTATTATTTTAATTGTCTTAACAAAGGTAGCCGATGTTTCTAATGCTGTAAAACAATTCCTGTTTCTTTTTGTGCAGTTCCTATGGGAAGAGAATGAGATAGTTTAACTTGTAAACCGTGTCTTCATTATGTTTTGGAATGATGATATAAATTAATGTTTCCTTGGAGTTTATTACTTTTAAATATTTAGGATGGAAGATTTACTCCTGTAGCAGGTATCATTGGTCAGGAAATTTCCCAGCTCACCACATCTTCCTTGGGAGCAAGTTTCCAGTAAGATGCAGTTTTCATTGGTGGTTTGCAGTGCAGATGGAGTTAGGGCTGCTGTTGTCAGATGTAGTTTGTGAGCACAGGAGCTACCGAATGTTGAGGTGTCCCTGTTGTTTCTTCAAATTTTAGGCCTTATGCCCTCATGCCAATCATGCACCTCGCCGATCTTTGAAGTCCTTTATACTAACCTAATGCCAACCTCTGCCTCTGTCCTTTGCCATTTTCTCCTTCATATTAACAAACCCTGTATCCACCACGGACTGACCATAGGTGCCATTTTGATCTGAAATACAATAGTTCAATATTTATTACAATTTTCACCTTTTTTTAAAAAAAAAGCACCATTATGAAAGGCCCTTTAAATTGTCTTTGTCGTTCTTAATCATTATAAGTAGCAAACCAAGGTGTACAAAACTTACGCAGTGTTAAAAGAACAGAGGTTGAAGCGTTTTGTTGCACTCATCAGAACTAGGAATGAAAAGACTGACTTGGAAGAAGAAATATGATTTTATACTGAAAAAGACTTTGAGGAACAGATTTCTAGTTCTTTGCAGGTGAACTTATTGGTAGGTAGCTTAGTGAAGAAGGTGTTTGGTACACTTCGGTATAGGATTTGAGATGTCATGTTGCAACTGTACAGGACATTGATTAGGCCACTTTTGGAATACTGCATTCAATTCTCGTCTCCCAGCTATAGGAAAGATATTGTTAAGATGCAGAAAAGATTTATAAGGATTTGCCGGGTTTGGAGGATTTAATCTCTGAGAGGCTGAACAGCCTAAGGCTACTTTCCCTGGACCATCGGAGGTTGAGGGGTGACCTTTTTGAGGTTTCTAAAATCTTGAGGGACATGGGTAGGGTGAATAGCCAAGGTCTTTTTCTCAAGGTAGAGGAGTCCAAAACTGGAGGGCACAGGATTAAGGTGAGAGGGGGAATATTTAAAAGGGACCTAAAGTGTAACTTTTTCATGCAGAGGTTGGTGCTTTATAGGGAATGAGCTGACAGAGGAAGTGGTGGTGGCTGGGACAGTTACATTTAAAACGCAACTGGATGGGTACATGAATAGGAAAGGTTTTAAGGCATATGGGCCAAACAGGCCAAACATGATAAATAGGATGAGATTAACTTTGGATATCTGGTTGGAATGGACTATTTGGACTGAAGGCTCTGTTCCCGTGCTGTACAACCCTATGACTCTATAAGAAGAGGATGGCTGATTGGTTTGGCTGTAATAGTTGTGGAGATGCAGTACAAGGTTAACTGAACATATGAATTTTTGGAATAGGCAAATAGATTCTGTCAACATCCTGTCCAATCAGAATCTGTCTGACTGGACTGAGATTTAATTGGCCCAGATTCCTGAAGAAGGGCTCATGCCGGAAACGTCGATTCTCCTGCTCCTTGGATGCTGCCTGACCTGCTGTGCTTTTCCAGCAACACATATTCAGATTTAATTGGCACAGGCAACTTGTTTCCTTTTTATATTTTAAAGGTCTGAGAACTTAAGAACTTGACAGCTTAACTGTTATACAGACCTTATCCACCCTTCATGAGACATCTGATATGTGACTACTAAATGTTTTAAAGTGCTTGCTACAATGATAATTATAACCTTACATAAGTTCAAATAGTACTTTAAAAAATGAAATGTTCTTAATTTTCTGTTGCCTCTGACCAATTTGAAATTTCTTGACGGAATTCTATAACGTTATCAGTATAACCTCCATTATGTTGGAGAGATTCTGAATTTTTCAGACTGCTTTTTCTCTTTGTCCCACAGGTCATGGAACATCTTTTAAAGTGGACTGCAACATATGCTCATGTTTTGCTGGGGAGCTAATTTGTTCAAACCGTCAGTGTTTGAGTGAATACAGTTCTCAAACAGATCGGAGTATGTTCACAGGTCAGAATTTTAATAAGTTCATTATATTTTTAAAAATTAGACTACAAAAAAGTTAATTTATTACTTTTAAGATTTTCTTGAACTTTTGTGTGGGAAAAATTCAAAACTGTACCATTAAGAGATGCTAGGATGTAATTTTTCATGGCATGCTTTTACGGTTAATACTTTCACGTTTGAGATGACACTGCTGAATTAATTTAAGTGCTTTGTTGTAATGGCAATACCTTTCCAAGAATATAAGCCAGAATCTTGTCCTGATGCCATTGCATATCATTGAATCGAGAGTGCACTGATACAATTTATTGATAGCCAGCAAGGTTCCTAATAGTCCCACTTATATGTCTTTCCCATAGCTCTTCAAATTTCATAATGGTTATCATTTATTGACCTCTGCAACTGCAGGTATTCTTCCAGATTATTGCCTCCAGGAGTTCCATGATCAACCTTTGGCTGTCTAGATTCTTAAATTCTGACTTAGTCATAATCATAGAGTTGTACAGCACGGAAACAAATCCTGTGGTCCAACTTGTCCACGCCAACTAGACGTCCCAAATTAAAATGGTCCCATTTGTCAGTGATCAGCCCATATCCCTCTAAACCTATCATATTCATGTTCCCACCCAGATCCCTTTTAAATGTTGTAATTGTGCAAGCCTCCACCACTTCCTTTGTCAGTTCATTACATACGTGCCCCACTCTCAGTGTGAAAAAGTTGCCACTTAGGTCCCTTTTAAATATTTCCCCTCTACCTTAACCCCTGCTCTCTAGTTTTGGTCTCTCCTACTCTGAGGAAAAGACCTTGTGTACTTACCTTATTCATGCCCCTTAAGATTTTATAAATCTCTATAAGGTCACACCTCAGCCTCCGATGCTCCAGGTAAAATAGCCCCAGTCTAATCAATCTCTCCTTATAGCTCAAACCCTCCAATCCTGGCAACACCCTTATAAATCCTTTCTGAGCCCTTTCAAGTTTCTCAAAAATCTTTCGTATAGCAGGGAGACCAGAATTGAATGCTGTATTATAAAAGTGGCCTAACCAATTCCAACTCTAATATATCTTTTTATTTGAAATGGGGCATAACGTCTATCACCTCCAAGTCCTCTAGTCTACTTCCATGTCCTAGGACCATACATAGACTGTGGCTCAAGTTTCTGCTGCGTTTCCTTTCTTGCATCCCTTGGCAACTAGAATGCATCCCATATACACGGATAAATTTTCTACTTTGAGTGTTATGATCATTTTACATACTACCTCTAGTACTATTCTCTCACCCTTTTCCCATAACCTTTCAGATTATCTTGATTTAAATAATCATCTAATGCTTCCAGTACACTTCCATATGTATGCCAGACCCAATCCACATGCAAGGATTTTTCTCACATCACATTTATTTTTGCAAGTCCATTTAAATCAATGCCCTCTTGCTCTTGATCTTTTCATGAGTCAGAACAGTTTTTCCTGTCTACTGTCTCCCGACTTGCTCATGATTTTGAAAACATCATCCAAATCTCCTCTTCACCCATTCTTTTCCAAGAAAAACAGTCACAACTTCAATATATCTTCATAATTGAAGATAACATGACCATAAGATATAGGAGCAAAAATTAGGCCATTCAGCCCATGGAGCCTGCTCTGCCATTCAATCACGGCTGATAAGTTTCTCAACCCCATTCTCTTGCTTTCTCCCCATAACCCTTGAACCCCTTTGACAATCAAGAACCCATCCATCTCAGTGTTAAATATACTCAATGAGCCTTCTGTGGCAAGGAATTCCATAGATGGAGCACTCTTTGGCTGAAGAAGTTCTTTCTTATCTGTTCTAAAAGGTCTTTCCTTTACTCTAAGGCTATACCCTTGGGTCCTAGTCTCTCCTACTAATGGAAACATTTTCCCAACATTGACTCTGTCCAAACAATTCAGTATTCTGAATGTTTCAATTAGATCCCCCCCCTCATCCTTCTAAGCCATCGAGTATAAACCCAGAGTCCGCAAATGTTCTTCTTATGTTAAGCTTTTCATTCCTGGGACTGTTCTCATGAACCTCCTCTGAACACACTCCGGGGTAGTGCTTCCTTCCGGAGATATGGGGCCCACAAATGTGGTCTGACCAGAGCCTTTTAGACCCTCAGAAGTACATCCCTACTTTTATAACCAAGTCTTTAAATAAATGCCAGCATTGTAATTGCCTTCCTAACTCATGACTCATCCTGCAAGTTTACCTTGAGAGAATCCTGGACTAAATTCCCAAGTCTCTTTGCACTTCAGACTTCTGCATTTTCTCCCCATTGAGAAAATAGTCCATATTATTCTTACCAAAGTGCATGACCTCATACTTTCCCACATTGAACTCCATCTGCCACTACTTTGCCCACTCTCCTAACCTGTCCAAATCCTCCACCTCCTCAATGCTACCTGTCCCTCTACCTATCTTTGTATCATTTGGAAACTTAGCCAGAGTGTCCTCAGTTCCTTCATCTTGATGGTTAAGGTATAAAGTGAAAAGTTGTAGTACCAACACTGAGCCTCGCAGAGCACCACTTGTCACTGGCTGCTATCCTGAGAAGGACCCTTTTATTCCCACTCCATGCTTTCTATCCATGCACCTTGCCTCTGACACCATGGGCCCTTTATCTTAATCAGTAGCTTCTCGTGCGTCACCTTGTGAAAGGTCTCCTTGAAGTCCAGGTAGATAACATCCATCGGCTCTCCTTGATCTAATCTGTTCACTACTTCCTCAAAGAATTCTAGCAGATTTGTCAGGCGTGATCTCCCCTTGATAAAACCATGTTCTATTTTACCAAGTATTCAGAAATCTCATCCTTCACAATGGATTCCAGGATCTTACCTACGACCAAGGTTAGGCAAATTGGGCTGTAATTTTCCATCTTTTGCCTTACTCCCTTTTTAAACAGGGGTGTCACGTTAGTGATTATCCAGTCCTCTTGGACGCTCCCTTATTCAAGCGATTCATGAAATATCACCACCAACATCTCTGCTATCTCTTCAGCTATCTCCCTTAGACCTCTGGAGTGTAGTCCATCTGGTCCAGGTGATTTATCCTCCCAGGAAACATTCTTGTAAAGCTCATTTACGACCTCTGCTACGTTCACATCCTTCCCCTAAAGCTTGATTTGAGAACTATGGACAGTAATCTATCTGAGGTGTCACTCTTATATTGAATAGGTTCAACTTAACCTCCCAGCTTATGTTTTTCCAAGTTTTATATCATCTGTAAATTCTGAAATTGTCTCCTGCATTCCAATATCTAGATCATTAACATAAAATAGATATGGGTGCCATTATCCAACCCCGGAGAACTCCACTATAACTCTTCCTGAAAAATATCGATCGACTAAGGAAAGGGCAAATTTGCTCCTTTATCTCCTTCCCACTAATTGGTGATCCACCTTATACCAGGGCCCTACTGTTTCAAAACCTGAGGAATCTAATATGCTGTGTCCTGGATCATGTTCCTAGTCCCTTCTTAACCTGCATAACTTTATGATATCATAATGGTAATGTCACTGGTAATCTCAAACTTCTTACTAATGTTTGCGAGATTTTGAATTTGATTTTGAATGTTCTAGAGAAATTAGTTCCAATCTTACCATGCCATTTTAGGATTTTAGTTAAATTGATGAATATGTTTTGAATAAAGTTTCGCCAGTATGGTTTATGACGCAAAACTTCTGTGGATGTGCTGTGGACTGCACTTTTTCACGGTGCCGTCATCCTCACCAGTAAACAAACCAATTTAGTGCTGAGCTCACAAAGCCTGAATGGCTTGGTTAATGACATTTAAAGGGTGGCCCAGGCTGTTTTACTGGGAGGGAGGTACAGGTTATGTCTGTAAACAATGACTCGGGTGTCTGTGCTGATGGTGAATAATGTGGTAATCTTGGTTCCAAGGAGTGTCGAATTGTGCATTCTTTGCCACTTCTGACTGTGCTGAGTACTGCACTTGGCCATCATCCTCTGGAATTCTGTGTAATTGCAGAGTGACCACTTCCTGGAATGTATAAGTTTGTTTTTCCTTGTTCCCTGCAGTGATATCAGGGCTTGTAACTCTTAATGCTTTGAGACTTTATCTAAATGGTAAAATGCAGGGGTTGGTGGTGTCATTTCCAGTTTTGTTGTTGGTTCTGTTTCTTAGTTGTTGGTATATGGGGTCCACATCTTGTTAATTGAGTTCTGGGTTGAGTGCCAGGCTTCCAGGAATTCCTGTGCATGTCTCTGTTTGGCTTGACCTAGGATGTAGACGTTGTCCCAGTCGAATTGGTGTCCTTCATTGTCTGTGTGAAGTGATACAAGTGATAGCTGGTGACTAGTTGGTGTTCACATACCCTGGGGTTAATTTCCTTCCTGTTTGCCCTATGTAGTGTTTTTGGTAGTCTTTACACGGTATTTTGTGTATAACGTTGGTCCTGTTAGTTGTGGGTATAGGATCCTTTATACTTGTTAGCAGTTGTCATGGTGTGGTTGTAGGTCTGTGGGCTACCATGATACCCAAGGGTCTGAGTTGTCTGGTGGTCACTTCTGATATTTCCTTAATATATGGCAGTGTGGCCAGTGTATCTGGTCTTCCTGTTGAGCTCAAGTGAGCCACAACACACTGCAGTATGCCAGAGCTGTATAAAGCAGAAGAAGAACACCTACACAATGTCTTCAGAAACAACAGATACCCAAAAAGCATAGTCCGATGATACCTACAAGACAGACCACAAGAGGAAGACACAATATGCCCGGATACACTCAGTGAGCACGCCAACAATCTTATCCACAACTTGAGCTACTAATCTTCTTAAATATTCTGAACTGACTGAGAATGTGCAGCACTGAAATACCTGATGTCTACCCATTCAAAGAATCTTTATTATGAATACTCGCAAATGAAGAAAACTGCACAACTTCATATCTTTACCTACCCATGCAAAATAATCATGCTAGTAATGCACAAATGATCAAAGCAGTTCAAACAAGGAAAATATGTCTATTTATGAAGAGTATTGCACTGCTCACTAAGGAACCAATGCCCCATTTCTGACTTGTTTTCTCCCAATTTATCTACCATCCTAAACAATTTTTGTATCACTAATTTTGAACTTGCACAAAGTAATCCAAAATATTGAGGGGTCTGTTTGAGTTTAATCCAGTTCATCTGGTTGTATTGTCCAAAGCTAGTCCCTTTTTTTTCTGAAAGCTGTTCCTTGGCTCAAGGGTACTCTGTCCTTGATGTTTTTTCAGAGGGGCAATAAACCAGCCAGGCTCCAATCAGTCTAGTTTGGTACAGAGATGAAAAGGATTTTGAGAAGCCTTTTGTTTATATGTAAACAGATGAGATTTCAGGCCAAAGTGGTTATGTTTTAGAAGCGACCTGTATAATGAAAGGGAAGTGGTCAGCTCCGTAGCTGAGCAATTTAGTTCTCACTCTCTCTCACTCTGTCTCGCTCTCTCAGCTGTAAGCATGTATTCCATTGATACTGGTTTTTAAAGGGAGTTTGCTTATTGGGACTGTTGTGTATATTTGGAACAGCATAATTACATCTAGTTTGGATAGACTGAGTTCTGTAGGAGTTCTTCATTCTGTCCTTTGTGTTTCATTGTGTAATTTTGTGAATAAATGTTTGTCTGTTTTAAAACTAGTCAACCCAGATAACTTAGTCCAGGTAATTTTCACTGTACACTTACCGAAACAAATTGCAAAGCTATGAACTGGGCTGTCTGCTTAAGAATGTTTTGAGTGGTCTAGCCTAGTCCATAACAATATACAGTGGCCAGATCTCTCAGCATATGCCTCACATGCACAACAATAATTTAATTTTTAACTGAACCTGTGTGGGGAAAAAAAAACTACATCTTACACATCTTAAACAGCACAACAATATAATTCATTTTCCAATATCGATAAAAATGTTATAGAAAATTAGGTTTTAAGAAGTTCCATATGCTGAATCAAATAATGCCACAATTGTTGTTCCTCATCGATAAAACAGTTGAAATTAAAATATATCTGTTTGAATTGGGGATGTGTTAGAAATGATACTTTATAAGATTGTTTGTTAAAATGGAGAAATGAAGCAGTGAAATGCTATGAATTCTGTCTGGCAACAAAGTTCTCTGTGAACATGGTTGTTAAAGATTCAAGGTTGGGAATAAGTGCAGGTGGGTTTATTGGAACTAAGGTGCAAAATGTTTACAGTTGTAAACAATGACCAAGGCAGTTGTGCTGTTGGTGAATAGACTGCTATTCTCCAAGCCTTGGGGATATATTAGAAATGTCAGGGTTTGTGAATGGTATAATAATCAATTCTGTGTGAGTAAGCAAAAAGTCAAAATAACAGACTATCTTTTTGTTACAAACCTGAAGATTTATAACAAAGAATGTTCATTAAGTAAACTGTTTATAAACTCTTTTGTAGGTCTTCCCTGCAATTGTGCTGACCAATTTGTACCGGTTTGTGCTCACAATGGACGTACATACCCAAGTGCTTGTATTGCACGATGTGTTGGACTGCAAGACAATCAATTTGAATTTGGACCTTGTAAATCCAAAGATCCATGCATTCCCAATCCATGTTCCAAAAGTCAAAGGTACCAAAATTTTCTTCATGAGTTGATTTTTATTCAAATTAATTGTAGCATCAAGCAAATTTTCTATTGTACTTTTGTCAGAAAGTGATTTGTATGGGCTGGCAGTTTTTTGAGACTGCAGTTTACATATGTGCTTGTAAAGAAGGACACTTGCCGTACATAGCTATAACTTTTGAGTTTAGTCATTTACAGTAATCTGATTTTCCTGATCACTCAATCTCATTTGAGTCTGGTAAATCTTTGCATTATGCCTGTTGGGTAGCCAGGAATGTTTCTGCAAAGATTTTCTTCAGGACTGCTAAGGCAGCTGAGGCTTTGTTGACCTATGATTGGGTAATGAAAGGGGGAAATGCTTTGAGGTTCCAGTTAGAGGAATGGACAGGATGAAGAAGATGACCAAAAAAAAGAATGGGAACATAGCCATGAAATGATTTGTATTTGAGAGCCAAGGTGAGTCGGTGGTGATGGATTGATGGAGACGAGACTTCTGCAGTTTGTGGTTGATTGGAAGCCATCAAAGAGACTGTTTAAAGTCATGAGGTTGATTTTGCATGTGTAAGAATTTCAGTGTTGAATGCAAACGCAGTCACTAATTTGAAAGTCAGAATCTGAAAAACAGATTAGAAATATGGTTTAAAGCTCAGCTGAGGATCAGTCAATATACGTGCAGAATTTAGTTTCAACTTGAGAATGACTGAGGAGATGAATGAAGCCACGTACAAGGGAACAGAAATTTAGCAGACCAAAGTCAATGAACTGGATTTTTCTCAGCAGCAAAGAAACCTATAGGATGGCCAGAATAGGAAGGACGACTGCTTCTAGTCTTTTCATAGGCATATCGATGTTGATTTTGTATACTTTGCTCTACTTCCCAATGCAGCACTTTCAATGAAAGACATGATGCAGTTTTGAGCAATAAATCAATATAGAAAGTCTTCACAAATCAGGTTGAAGTATTCTCACTGGAAATGAAATGTCCAAATCAAGATAAAGGTGGTAACATCAATAATGTGCAAAGAAAAAAATAAACATTGGGAAATACAGATAGGAGTAGGAGACAAAAGAAGCATAATCAGTAAAAAAAAAATTTTAAAGTTTCCAGCACAAATTTTCTTGTGAGGAAAGGTGATGCTACATTTATAAAATTATTTCTTCAGGGCTAGAAAGGTTAATCCAAAATAATTAAAATTAGGGTATTTAAAGACCACTTATTCCTGAATACACTAGCTTAATATTTATAGATGTTTCTCCTGTGGAAGTTGTGGCCACTGTTGTGGACATTTTGGTATTGAGCTTGTCAGCCAGCACAATATCACATCCTGCCTGGGAGCAAGTACTCCAATAGCAGTCTGTATATTTTCACATTTAACTGCACATGTTCAGATTTCCTGTATTCTGGACCGTTGGCTTTCGCCAGGTCACTTTTCAGCCTCCGAACATTGTGACTTATTCAAGGCTGAATGTTCAAAAAACAGTTTGATAATGAAAGGATTACATTATTTATTAAATGTGACATATGTGAACCTCCTTGAAATTGATAAGAATCATTTTTGTTTGGAATTTAATTCATTGTGCCATAATAGATCATTTGGAATGAATAGCAAAGTATCCCCAAGGACATTGTGGGTCAGCCTGTAGCATGTGAACTGGAGCATTTCAAGAAGGTAGTTCACCATCTTCTCAAGGGCAATTTGGGATAGGCAATAAACGCTGGCCAGCCAACGCTCATGACCCCCAGGTGAATAAAAACGTCTGCTGATTCTATGCTCCATGTGAGACTTGTGGTCTAATACCACTCTCCTTTGCTCTTGTCTCCTGTAATATTCCTCTTCTACCTCACTGAATCACAAAATTGTTACAGGAGTCGAAGGAGATTTGGCCCATTGTGCCGACACTAAGGCTTTTCCCCATATCCCTGCAAATCATTTCTATTCAAATAATTATCCAATACCCTCCTGAATGCCTTTATTTTTATAGATATTTTTATAGAAATTTAACATTTTTACAAGTTTACAAAAATAAACAAAACTCTCAAGTACAAACATTGATATACAATTAAATCTTAAATATATAATCACCAAAATTTAACAAAAGAAAAATACCGAGAAAAAAAACAAAACTCAA
>NC_057713.1:111617313-111620585 GCF_004010195.1 Chiloscyllium plagiosum | reverse complement strand
TCCCCCTATAATTGTATGACGGGCACCAAGAGCCATCAATTTTGAGAAAGCTTCCGTTATAAATTTAAAGGGGTGTGCCGGGGGGGCAGTAGAAATTTAAAATCCCATATTCCTCTCCATTTATAAGGGCTTTAATCAGAATATATCGTCCCGATTCGTCTTTTATCTGCTTTAGGATTTTGAAAGGGAAATTCTTCCGAACAAGAATAACAACTCCCCTACTTTTTGTGCTAAAAGAAGAAAAATCCACCCTGTCGTAATTTCAAGTGTTCTTTATCCAACAGGTGTGTCTCCTGTAGGAGGGCTATATCAACTCTTTCTTTCTTAAGATTTGATAATATTTTCTTCCTTTTGACTGGTGAATTCCTCCCCTTGACATTCCAGGTGCATCACTTAACCGACTGATCAACCGTAATCATCCGAGACCCCTCGGGATGGGAAACCCTATCCAGAGCATCCCGAGCATAGAGCATATAAAATTCACAAAAATGAATGCTCTCTAATACACTCAACAGTATAATAAAAAACTATTTCTAAATAATAAAAAAATATAAAACTTATTTAAATGGAGAATTTCCCCCTTGTTCCTAGGGGGTGTCACTTCCTTTCCAAAGGTCCATCGTATCCTCTCCCAACCCATGCCCCACCCTTGACCCTGCTCCTCAATAGGATGAGGAGAATTCAGATATAATACAAAGCTAGAGTTAACAGTGAGCACCCTACCCCCACCCACCCACACCAACACCTGGATATATTTGGTAATGTTAATACCATGTATAAACATATATAACTATAAAATTACAACCTCAACAAATAATAATTAAATATAATAATACAAAATAACAAGGGAAAACAACCCTGCTCCGAGAGACAGAGGTAAAATAGAATAAGGTAACCACCTCCCCCACCAACATTTAACTAAACCCCCTGGCTTTTTTATTTATATATATACATACAAAGAACGATAAAAGAAAACCCAAGGGGGGGAGAAAATCATTAAATTGAGAACAAATAAATAAATCCCTCTCCTCACCCCCAAGATAATATTAAACAGTAAGGTAAGAAAAAAGAAAAAGGAGGGGGGATATAAACCGGAGTGGGGGAAAGGCAAACCAACATCCATTATCTCTTACAATTTATCTGAGAGTTCAAAAATTCCTTAGCCTTTTCCGGCGATCTGAAGTTATACACGGATCCTTCATGTTTAAAGCGTAGCGTCGCTGGGTAGCGTAAGGAGTATTGAATATTTAAGTCCCTTAAACACTTCTTCACCTCATCGAATGCCTTCCTCTTTCGGACCAGAGCTGGGTAAAAGTCCTGGAATAACATGATCTTGGATCCTTTATAGATCATGGCTTGGGAATCTTTTCCAAGATTTCTAGAGGCTTTGAGGAGTATCTGCCTCTCCCTATAGCTCTGCAGCCAGAACAGGACCGGGCGGGGATGCTGGTTCGAGCCGGGCCCGCGTATTCCCCCCTTACCTGGCCTGATCCAGCCTCCAGATTTAAAAGCTGTGGCAGCCACTGCTCGAGGAATGCTGTAAGCTGGCCTTCCTCTTCCCGTTCGGGAAGGCCCAGCAAACGAATATTTTTTCGATGACCTCTATTATCGAGGTCATCAATATGATTCTCTAAGGTCCGGACTCGCTGTTCAAGAGTCCGGACCCGATCCATGGCCGATTGCGCTGTAGTTTCGGAGGTCGCGGCCTTTAGCTCCGCCCCTCCGACTCAGCGCTCAATTTCCTTCATGTTTCGGTCGTGCTTTTGCAGCGCGGCCGAGAGTGAGTCCCAACGACTTCGGGATTCTTCAATGAAAGCGTCGATCTTAGCATCCAGTTTGGAGATGATTTCCACAAGGCTCACCACTGTAGGTAAGTCCCCCGGGGCGGCTGCGGACGTCTCTGCTGCAGCTAGAGAGGGTGGGGGAGGTGTTCCTGCTTGCTGAGAGCTGCGGGCTCCCTTCCCTTAAGTCATTTTTACTAAAGATTAGATTGTTTAAATTTAATACTAAACAACTAATTAAATTAAACAGCTATTTTAAATGATTTGGTGAGTGTGGTGGGAGTGGGTGGCCCACTTTGCCCAAGTCTTGGGAGGAGCACTATAGACTCAGACTTGCTGGGTCGCTGCCATCTTGGATCCCCCCCCTCCTGAATGCCTTAATTAAACGGGTGGCACGGTGCCTCAGTGGTTAGCACTGTTGCCTCACAGCGCCAGGGTCCCGGGTTCCATTCCAGCCTTGGGCAATTGTCTGTGTGGAGTTTGCACATTCTCCCCGTGTCTGCGTGAGTTTTCTCTGGGTGCTCCGGTTTCCTCCTACAGTCCAAAGATGTGCAGGTAAGGTAAATTGGCCATGCTAAATTGCCCATAGTGTTAGGTGCAGGAGTCCGAGGGAAATGGGTCTGGGTGGGTTACTCTTTGGAGAGTCGGTGTGGACTTGTTGGGCTGAAGGGCCTGTTTCCACACTGTAGGGAATCTAATCATCCTAAACCTGCCTCTGCCATATTTCCAGGCAGTGCATTCCATACCCTAACGACTTAGTCTGTTCGGAAGTTTTCTTTGCATCACCCTTGTGTTGTATGTCATTTTGAATCTACATCCCTTTGTACTGTTTCTCTTTAACGACCAGGAGTAGCTTCTTCTGATCTCTTCTGCGTAGCCTACTTTTGATTTTGAAAACCAGTGTAAATTTCCTCTCAGTTGCCTTCTCTCCAAAGAGTGCAGTCCCAACTTAGAGTCATAGAGATGTACAGCATGGAAACAGACCCTTCGGTCCAACCCATCCATGCCGACCAGATATCCCAACCCAATCTCGTCCCACCCTGCTAGCACCCGGCCCATATCCCTCCAATCCCTTCCTATTACACATATCCAAATGCCTCTTAATTGTTGCAATTGTACCAGCCTCCACCACTTCCTCTGGCAGCTCATTCCATACACATAGCACCGTCTGTGTGAAAACATTGCCCCTTAGGTCTCTTTTCTATCTTTCCCCTCTCACCCTAAACCTATGCCCTCTAGTTCTGGACTCCCCGACCCCAGGGAAAAGACTTTGTCTATTTATCCTATCCATGCCCCTCATAATTTTGTAAACCTCTATAAGGTCACCCCTCAGCCTCCGACTTTGTAAACCTCGATAAGATCACCCCTCAGCCTCCGACGCTCCAGGGAAAACAGCCCCAGCCTGTTCAGCCTCTTCTTGTAGCTCAGATCCTCCAACCCTGACAACATCCTTATAAATCTTTTCTGAACCATTTCAAGTTTCACAACATC
>NC_057713.1:111594644-111613384 GCF_004010195.1 Chiloscyllium plagiosum | reverse complement strand
TCTCTCTCTCTCTCTCTCTCTCTCTCCTGCACTATCCTCACCATGTGTTTCCTATGTCTGCTCTTCTCACTTTTAAACTGCTGTTGTTTTGACTTTTTTTTCCCAAAGTTCCAAAACAATGCAACAGCATATAAAACAGTCATTGCTGCTCCTGGAATTCGAGGAAATCATCTCCAACATCTAAAATACCTCAAAAAAAGGAGCAGCTCTTAGAGCCAGAAATTTTTCCCATCCTCCATCTTGGATTTGTTCATCTTCTTCAGTTTGTTCTCATAACTAAAGTTTCTCATTTTTTGAACCATTCTTATAAATTATTTTTGTACTCTCTCCAGTGCATTTACATCTTTCCTGTGCTGTGGCACCAACAACTATAAACAGTACTCCTGCTGAGGTTGAACAAATGTCTTGTATAATTTCAACATCACCTTCTTGTTCGTGTACTTATGCCCCTATTAATAAGACAAGGACAGACTATGCATAACTAATTGCTCTCTGCACCTATTCTCCCATCTTCAGTAATCTATGCACTATACACTCTGGTCTCTCTGCTTCTGTGTCCCATTTAGAATTGTACTCCTTAGTTTATATTGTCTTTCAATGTTTCAAATCTATTAAGTACTGTTTTAAAAGAATGATTATGCTCCTGTGGCTAAATGTGGAACTCCGGGACACTGCTGACATCCCTAGATCTTTCATATACAAGAAGTGTGTCCAGTTGCTCCTCTTGTTAGACTGCATGATGGCTCTGGAGCTGCGGATGGACTCACTTTGGAGCATACACAATGCTGACGGGGTCGTGGATAGCACATTTAGTGAATAGGTCACGCCGCAGATTAAGATTGCTGAGGGAGAAAGGGAGTGGGTGGCCAAAGGGCAGAGAAAGAGCAGGAAGGCAGTACAAGTGTCCCCTGCAATCATCTCCCTCCAAAACAGGTATACCATTTTCGATACTGTTGAGGGAGATAGCTCACCAGGAGAATGCAGCAGTAGCCAAGTTCAAGGCACTGTGGCTGGCTCTGCAGTTCAGAAGGGAGGGAAAAAGAGTGGAAGGGTAATAGTCATAGGGGATTCAACTGTAAGGGGAGTATATAGGCAGTTGTGTGGTGGAAAACGAATCTCCCAAATGGTATGTTGCCTCCCAGGTGCACGGGTCAGGGATGTCTCTGGTCGACAGCAGAAAATTCCCAAGGGGGAGGGTGAACAGCCAGTTGTTGTGGTGCATGTAGGTACCAATGATATAAATTTTTTTTAAAAACGGGATTAGTTCTTACAAGAAGAATTTAGGGAGTTACAAACCAAGTTTAAAAAATAGGACCTCAGAGGTAGTAATCTCAGATTGCTACCAGTGCCATGTGCTAATTAGAGTAGGAATGATAGAATAAGAAGGATGAATGCGTGGCTTGAGAAATTGTGCAGGAGGGAAAGGTTCAGATTTTTATAACATTGGGACCGGCTCTAGGGGAGGTGGGACTATTACAAATTGGATGGTCTACACCTGGGCCAGACTGGAACCAATGTCCTTGGGGGCACTTTTACTAACGCTGTTGGGGAGGGTTTAAACTAACGTGGCAGGGGTATGGAAACCAAATGAGGAGGTTAGTGGACAGGAAGGAGGTAGAAACTAAAACCTGTAAGGAACTAGATAATGAAGTCAGTGTGACTAAGGGGGATAGTAGGCAGGGAGCAGAGGATGAATGCAGAGGGACTGGTGGTCTGAGATACATTTGTTTTAATGCAAGTTTAGTAGGTAAGGCAGATGAACTTAGGGCTTGGATTAGTACCAAGGAGTATGATGTTATTGCTATTACTGAGACTTGGTTGTGGGAATGTCACGATTGACAACTAAATATCCCAGATATCGATGCTTCAGACAGGACAGGGAGGGTGGTAAAAGGGCTGGAGGAGATGCATTACTGGTCAAAGAAGATATCTCAGCTGTGTTGAAGGAGGGCAATATGGAGGACTTGAGCAGTGAGGCCATATGGGCAGAGCTCAGAAATAGGAAGGGTGCGGTAACAATATTGGGACTTTACTACAGGTCTCCCAACAACGAAGGTGACATAGAGGTACAAATTATGTAGAGAGATCATAGAAAGATGTAGGAGCAACAGGAACATTGACTGGGATTCACTTAGTGTTAGACATCTGGATGGAATAGAATTTGTAAAGAAGATCCAAGAGGGTTTTCTAGAGCAGTATGTAAATAGTCCAACTCTGGAAGAAGTCATAGTGGATCTGGTGTTGGGAAATGAGCCCAGCCAGTTGGTTAAAGTTTCAGTCGGGGATTACTTTGGGAATAGTGATCAGAATTCCATGAGTTTTAGAATTCTCATGGACAAAGACGAGAGTGGTCCTAAAGGAAGAGTGCTAACTATACCAAAATTCAGCAGAAGCTGGGAGCAGCTGTTTGAAGGGAAATCCACATTCGATATGTGGGAGGCTTTCAAAGAGAGGTTGATTAGAGTTCAGGAGAGATATGTTCTGTGAAAATGAGGGATAGAAATGACCAGATTAGGGAACCATCGATGACAGGTGAAATTGAGACTAGCTAAGAAGAAAAATGATGCATACATAAGGTCTCGGCGACTGAAGACAGAAATAGCTTTGGAAGAATATTGGGTACATAGGACCAATCTGAAATGAGGAATTAAGAGAGCTAAAAGGGTCATGAGATATCCTTATCGAGCAGGATTAAGGAAAACCCCAAAGCCTTTTATTGATATGTAAGGAGCAAGAGGGTAATGAGGGAAAGGGTTGCCCACAAGGACAAAGGAGGAAAGATATGCATAGAATCCGAGAATGGGTGTGATTCTTAATGAGTACTTTGCATCTGTATTCACGAAGGAGAGGGACATGGCAGATGTTGATGTTGGGGATAAATCTTTGATTACTCTAGATTAAGTTGGCATAAGGAGGGAGGAAGTGTTGGGTATTCTAAAAGGCATTAAGGTGGACAAATTCCCAGGTTACTGAGGGAAGCGAGAGAGGAAATAGTTGGGGTTTGAACAGATATCTTTGCAGCATCCTTGATAACTGGGGAGGTCCCAGCGGACTGGAGAATTGCTAATGTTGTCCCTTTGTTTAAGAAGGGTAGCAGGGTTAATCCAGGTATTTACAGACGTATGAGCCTGATGTCAGTGGTAGGGAAGCTACTGGAGAAGATGCTGAGGGACAGGATATATACCCATTTGAAAGAAAATGGGCTTATCAGTAATAGGCAGCATGGTTTTATGCAGGGAAGGTCATGTCTTAGAAACCTAATTGAATTCTTTGAAAAGGTGACAAAGTTGATTGATGAGAGAAGGGATGTTGATGTCATATACATGGGCCTTTAGTAAGGCGTTTGAGGTTCCCCAGGGTAGGCTGGTGAAGGTGAAGTCTCATTGAGCCCAGGGTGTTCTAGCTAGATGGATAGAGAACTCGTTGGGCAACAGGAGACGGTAGTAGTGGAAGGAAGCTTATCAAAATAAAGACCTGTGACCAGTGGTGTTCCACAGAGATCCATGCTGGGACCAGTGTTCTTTGTGATATACATAAATGATCTGGAGGAAGGTATAGGTGGTCTGATTAGCAAGTTTGCAGATGGCACTAAGATCGGTGGAGTATCAGATAGTGAAGGGCACTGTCAGAGAATACAGAAGAGTATATTGGAGAGTTGGGCAGAGAAATGGCAGATGGAGTTCAATCCAGCCAAATATGAGGTGATGCATTTTGGAAGATCCAGTTCAAAAGCGGGCTATATGGTAAGTGGAAAAGTCCTGGGGAAAATTGATGTACAGAGAGATCTGAGTGTCTAAGTTCATTGTTCCCTGAAGGTGACATCGCAGGTCATTAGAGCAGTCAAGAAGGCATACGGCATGCTTTCCTTCATTGGACGGAATATTGAGTACAAGAGTTGGCAGGTCATGCTATAGTTGTGTAAGACTTTGGTTCAGCCACATTTGGAATACTGCATACAGTTCTGGTCACCACATTACCAAAAGGATTAGATTAGATTACTTACAGTGTGGAAACAGGCCCTTCGGCCCAACAATGATGTGGATGCTTTGGAGAGATTGCAGAAGAGGTTCACCGGGATGTTGCCTTGTATGGAGGGTGTGAGCTATGAAGAGAGATTGAGTAGATTAGGATTATTTTCATTGGAAAGGAAGAGGTTGAGGGGGGACCTGATTGAGGCCGACAAAATCATGAGATGTGTAGACAGGATAAATAGCAAGAAGCTTTTTCCCAACGTGGAGAGCTTCATTACTAAGAGTCACAAGTTCAGAGTGAGAGGGGAAACGTTTCGGGGAGACATGCATGGAAAGATCTTTACACAGAGGATGGTGGGTGCCTGGAACACATTGTTAGCAGAGCTGGTAGGAATGATCGTGTCATTTTAAGATGTGCCAAGACAGATACATGAATGGGCAGGGAGCAAAGGAATGCAGATTCTTAGAAAATAGACAGCAGGTTTAGATAGAGGATCTGGATTGGCGCAGGCTTGGAGGGCTGAAGGGCCTGTTCCTGTCCTGTAATTCTCTTTGTTCTTTGAACACACGCTGCTCTACAAGTGCCACAGAATTCTAAATGCTTGCAATCCTTTGGATATATAAATTTCTGTCTAGCCTCCCATTCACTTATTTTCGTGATTGTTAAAATTTGGGACCTCAATATGTCTCTGAAATGCTTCTTCACTAACTACATCCTAAGGTAACTGTGATTGCAAATATTAAGGTAGCTAATATCATCACATTGTTTTTACTGAACCTTGACTAAGAATTGTGAATAAAGCTGAATAGGGCATTCAGCTCCTCCCATTTAATAAGTCATGAATCTTGGAATGCTCTTCCTGAAAAGCTTCTGGAATGAGAGTCCTTGAATATTTTTACAGAAGAAGTGGTCAGATTCTTATGAAACAAAAGGGTGAAAGGTTTTCAGGGTAGGCAGGAATACAGATTTGAGTTTTTTTTGTTCAAGGGAATTTTGGTGGACCAGCATTTATTGCCCATTTCTTATTCGCCGGAGAGAAGATGGTGGTAAGCTTCTTACTACCATCTCCTCTTTGTAATCAATTCCCCTCACAATAAATGATAACGTTGTATTCGCTTTCCTAATGACTGGCTGCACCTTCTCTAGTTTTATCTCTTGCCTTAAATTTCTACTCTTTATCCCTACTTGCCATGGTTTGTTTACTATTTTCTGCGTTAATACTTTTCACTTTGACATTAGCCATGCTGTTTGATTTAGATCTCCTGCAGTGTGGAAATAGGCCATTTGGCCCATCGAGTCCACACTGACCCTCCCAAACCAAACCCCCGAAACTCGCTCTGTAACTCTGCATTTCCCATGGCTAATCCACCTAGCCTGCACATCCCTGGACACTGTGGACAGTTTTTGCATGGCCAATCCGCTTAACCTGCATATCTTTGGACTATGGAAGGAAACCGGAACACCCAAGAAAACCCATGCAGAATGTGCTAACTCCACACAGGCAATCACCTGACGATGAAATTGAACCCAGCTCCCTGGCACTATGAGGCAGCAGTCCTCACCACTGAGCCACCATGCTGCCCTGTTTTATTTTAGAAATTTACAATATCCCCGTCCTCCTGATCCAAGCAACCACATGCACTCCCTGCTGCGCATTGTGCCTCAGTGTGATCGGCAGTCCTTCGTTTGGATAGTGATGTCTAATCAGGGTCTTGAGCAGCTGCCCTGGGTCTTCATGTTACTGACCAGATCTTTAGACTCAGGGCAACTTGTCTCATGAGGTAGTGGGATCTGGATATTTGCTTACTTTTCTTTCCTTGTCTACTATCGCTCTGCCTCATCAATAAGACATGAGGTGTGAAAGGCTAATGCAACTTGATGAGAAGTTATCTCCATTCTGAACAATTTTTACCATAGCTTCACAAGCTTGATTCCTTGCTTCCACTATGCATGTTAAAATCCTCTCTGCGCTTTCAAGGTCAGCATGGTTAAGGTGAAGCCTATTCCATCATTACTTTGCAAATTTCCCAGTATTGGTGCCAGTACCCCATGAAACAGAGCCTATTTCTCTCACATCTGTCTTTGAGCCACACATTCATCTATCTATAAATTCCTCTTTGTGATTGATATGCAAGAATGTTACCAATTAAGCCACAATTGACACACTAATGTAGTAAAACTATTGACAAAATAAGAGTCTACATTGGTAGTGCGTGTATAGATATGGAACTCACTAAGGGTCAGAAAGCAGTAAAAGGATTTTTGAGACTGGAGTCAATTGTGCAATGTTGACCAAAAGTCAATAATAGGTCGATGCACTTTTAAAAAAAATTAATGATAACCCATTTGGGCATACAGGGCGTTTCTTAGTTTACTGATGACAGAAAGCTTAAATGTTGTAAACATTGCGAAGGATAATAAGAGACGTCAGGAGGACTTGACAGACACAAATGAAAATTATTGCAGAATGAGGTGAAGTTGTGTATTTTGACAGGAAAATGTGGAGAGGCATTTTGAACTAAATGTTACTATTTTAAAGACTATACGGAGAGGCTGAATAGGTTGGGCTTCTTTCCCTGGAGAGCCTGAGGCTAAGTGGTGACCTCAGTGAGGTTTATAAAGTCATGAGGGGCATGGACAGGGTGAATAGCCAAAGTCTTTTTACCGAGGGTAGGGGAATCCAAAATTAGAGGGCATAGAATTAAAATGAGAGGGGAAAGATTTAAAATGGACCTTAGGGACAACATTTTCAAGCTGAGGGTGGTGCATGTATGGAACAAGCTGCAAGAGGAGGTGATGGAGGTAAGTACAATTTCAGCATTTAACAAGTATCTGGATAGGTACATGAATAGGAAGGGTTTAGAAAGAAATGGGCCAAATACTGGCAAATGGGATTAGATTAGTTTCGGATATCTGGTCAGCACATAACAAGTTGGATCAAAGGGTCTGTTTCTGTGCTGTCTGACACGATCTATTAAGGAACTTTTAAGAGTCTTTGAAGCTGTCAGGAGACATCTGTTTAAAAATGGAATACTCAGGATGCTTGGTTTTGTAAATAGAGGCATAGTATACAATTACAAAATCATGCTAAATGTGTAGAAAATGTTGAGTTTTCCTCATCCGACAGAAATTTACCTGTACTTCCAAACACGTCATCTGCTGTATCCGTTGCACCCGGTGTGGTCTCCTCTACACCGCGTAGACAGGATCCAGCTTGCGGATCGTTTCATAGAACATCTTTGGGACACCCGCACGAACCAACCTCACTGCCCCAAGGTCGAACACTTGAACTCCCTCTCCCACTCCACTAAGGACATGCAGATCTTGGGCCGCCTCCCTCGCCAAATCCTAACCACCTGAGGTCTGGAGGAAGAATGCCTTATCTTCCACCTTGGCACCCTGCAACCACATGGGCTCAATGTGAATTTTACCAGTTTCCTATTCCTAACTACCTACCCCATGCTTCACCCCTCTCCCATTGGTCTCTCAGGCCCCCTGGCCCACAAGCCTCATTCCTGATGAAGGGCCTATGCCCAGAAACATTGATTCGCCTGCTCCTTGGATACTATCTGACCTGCTGTGCTTTTCTGGCACCACATTCTCAACTCTGATTTCCAGCATCTGCAGTCCTCACTTTCTCCAAAATGTTGATTCAGTCCCAACTGGAGTTTTGTGGCCAGTGCTGGGTACACGCTTTAGCGGAATGCCCAGGACTTTGATATGTTACAAAGGACATTTATGAGAATGGTGCTAGGAATAAAGGACTTCTGTGGACAGACTAGAGACACTGACATTGTTTTCCTTTAAAACAGCGATGATTAAGGGAAGATTTTATAGCAGTGTTCAAAATATTGAAGATTTAGATAAGATGAAATTGTTTCCATTGTCAGAAGACTCCAAAGGGCATAGGTTTAGGGTGAGAGGGGCAAGATATAAAAGAGACCTAAGGGGCAACGTTTTCACGCAGAGGGTGGTACGTGTATGGAATGAGCTGCCAGAGGATATGGTGGAAGCTGGTACAATTGCAACATTTAAGAGGTATTTGGATATGTATATGAATATGAAGGGTTTGGAGGGATATGGGCCGGGTGCTGGCAGGTGGGACTAGATTGGGTTTGGGATATCTGGTCGGCATGGACGGGTTGGACCGAAGGGTCTGTTTTCATGCTGTACATCTCTATAACTCTATGACTCTAAGACTTAGTAACCAGATGATAAAGTATAAGGTAATCGTTAAGAGTAAAACGGAGTAACATGAAGAAAAAATGTTTTGCCCAGCTCATTGGTATAATCCAGGAAGCATTACTGAGAGGATAATGGAAACAATAACTTTCAAAGCAGAGCTGCTTAAATGATTAAAAAGGAAAAACAATGCTGGATTTTGTACAGAGAAGACACAGGAATAACTGAATAAACTTTCAAAAGCTGGCACACACCCATTGGTCAAACTTCATCACCTACACTATTCAGTGATTTAATGAGTTTTGCATTGTTAATGGACTAAAAAGATGATCAAGTCTAACAACAGCTGGAAGAAGAGTCACTGAACTGATGCTTGAGTTGGACAGATTATTGTATGAGATGGAAATGTGTTGCTGGAAAAGCGCAGCAGGTCAGGCAGCATCTAGGGAACAGGAGAATCGACGTTTCGGGCATTAGCCCTTCCTGAAGAAGAGCTAATGCCCGAAACGTCGATTCTCCTGTTCCCTAGATGCTGCCTGACCTGCTGCGCTTTTCCAGCAACACATTTCCATCTCTGATCTCCAGCATCTGCAGACCTCACTTTCTCCTCAAAGATTATTGTATGAGAAAAAGGTGAAGCAAATTGGGTCTGTACCGTTGGATTTTAAAAGAATAAGAAATTACCTTATTAAAATATGAGATCCTGGGGTGATTTAAGATGGATATTCCCCCTAGTTATGTGGGGCTGGGTTATTGGTATGGTGGGAAATGCAGTTTAAAAATACTATAGTCTAACTCCTGAGTATCTATTCAGCACACTTGCCTCTATCACCTCCAACTACACGTCCTAATTAAACTCCAAGTTCTGACCTGACACCCCACGATCCAATACCGTACCCCCCCTTTAGACTTGTTCACTGTGCCCTCATCCCTTTAACTAACTCCATACCCAACATTCCTTCACCCCTGTGACCTGGCACCCCTTCCCCAACTCCAGACCTGACCTTCCCCTTTGCTTGCACTGGATCTGAACCCCCACCCCACTTTAACCCTCCATGATCTGACTCCACCTCTCCCTTCCCCTGCACTAGACCCAAGACCCACTACCCTAGAGATGATGAAGGAATCATCAGAATGGACGTATGTATCGCGTTCCTGAAGGAGCCCTGGGTAGAATATCCTATGAGAATTGTAGAGCTGACTCTTTTTTTGTGAGATTTCCACTCCTCAAAGTTTGGCCCAATGTGTCTCCCATTTAAGACCGTGGTGAAGAGTAATTTCTTTACTGAAGGTCATTGATCGGTGAAGAGTAATTTCTTTACTGAAGGTCATTGATCGTTTGAAGGTTGCAAACAGCTCCTGTCGCCGAGGAGAGAGAAGGAGTCAGTAGACAGGGAATGGAGTTTGGAGTGGAAGCTGACAACAATGACTGACTGTCTTCTTGCCAGTTCAAAAATCATAAAGCTAATGTCGATAGAGAAAGAAAAATCTTCTGTTTCATGTTGTGCTCCTCGATTCCTCAAGACAATGTTTTAAAATTTAAATCAAAACAGAAACTCAGCAGCTCTGGCAGCATCTTTTGAGTGAAAGCAACCTTAACGTTTCAGAACAGTTTCTGTTTTTGTTTCAGTTCTTTGTTTACAGTTCTTTGTTTTTTTTCTCTCTTGTATTTATTTAAATTTCTTTGTGTGTGAAAGTGCAATTACTGGAAAGACACTCCTCTTTCCACATGTAGCAGTTAAATAAAGGTCCAGGTAATTATTCCTTGTGACCGTAGTTGAAGGAAACTGTTCACCAAGTCATTGAAACAAATTCCTTGCTCTTTTCTTAAATACTGGCAAAAGATTTTTTTTCCATTTATTCAAAAGAGCAATTTTGGGGTTGTTCAAAAGTCAGTACCTTTGTCAATATAGTACTGCCTCTGTGCTACAGTGAAGTGCTAATCTAACCTGTGTGGGGGTCAAGAGCTGAAGTGGGAAATGAATGCCTGACTTTCTGACTCCGGTGAGAATGCAAACTAAAGCTGACTCTTTAAATTGGAATGGTTGTTATAGGTGGTCTGTATGTCCATTATTACCTCTGTTCTGTGGTGGAATGGATATTAATTTCCAATCTTTAAAAATCCAGAAACGTCCAAAGGAAGTACTCAAACAGAACACCAACAGGGAAAGTGACAAGCCGTAATCTCAGTTATCAAGGCTACTTTTAATGTCCTTTTGTAATCACTTGCAGTTTTATTTGACAATTTATTTTTGCTTTGTTTTTCTGTAAATTCTAAAAATTCTTGTTCAAAAGAAAAATTCCATTTTGTTTTCAAAAGGTGTATTCCAAAACCAAAGGTTTGTCTGACTAGCATTGCCTTGCTTGAATGTGAACAGTACGAGTGTATCTCAAGATCAATGAGTTGTGAACTACTTCCAATTGAACCTGTTTGTGATACAGAAAATGTGGAACATGCCAATCAATGTGCCTTGTACCAAAGATCGAAAACATTGTCCTACGTGGGCCCGTGTCAGGTATGAATACACAGATTTCACTACCTCCAGGCAGCTTTATTGCTGCCTGTACTTGTAGTTACTAATGAAGTGAGTCTGACTGACTAATGTAAGAAAATTTGGCCCTTGGCACTTTGGTGGCTACTTCAACCAGCTGAATGTAACACACCTACTTCACATGTGTTAGGCGTATCAGTTGGAGACGGACAGAAATTTTAGCAGGTGAGGTCATTCAATCTTAGCTGTTTTCCTAATTATTTCTGGAATGACGATAGCACTAAAAAAACACATTTCCCTTGGCCCTGATGAATTCCCCATTGTAGAAGCCCGGAAGTGTAATTGAGTCCAAAATATACTTGCACCTTTCTGGCTCCTGAGCACCTTTAGAGTGTTAAGAGTCCTGATAATTAAGCTTCAATACACTGTATTACCTCTGTAGCACTTTCCTATTTCTGTCAAACTTTAAAACTTTGTTATACTTCATTAACTTGACTGAGTTATTTTCATTTTAAATGTTTTTACATTGTGCTTCACCTGAAATTGTCATTTATTATACTTCTGTCTTAGTTACAGCTATCAAATACTGGGTTGCCCAAGATTGTCTGAAATTTGCACTGTCCTTTTTAAAAAAAAACACAAATGTATATGCCTCTAAGTACAGCTAATGCATTCCTTATACTGCATTAGAGGTTAAGGTGTGGGAGCTAGAGTAGGTCATTTGGACTTGAGCCTATTCTGCCATTCAAATTAATGGCTGATCTTCTATCTCAAATCCACTTTCCTTCACTATTCCTGTATCCTTTAGTTCCCAAAAATATTAAATTTTGATTGAATGAATTCAATAACGTATCATCCACAGCATTCTGGAATGCAGAATTCTAAAGATTGGCAACCTTTTGAGTAAAGATATTTCTCCTTACCTTAGTTTTAAGTAGTCAACTTGATTTTAAGACTGACCCCATGTTTTTCTCCCTTAAGAACTTATCTTGTTGCAGTTAAATCAGCTCTCATTCTTTAAAAAACTCCTTGCTTAAGCTTTTCATCCCAGGAACCGATCTAATGAACCTTGGCTGCACTCTCTTTGGTGCGAATGCATCTGTTCTTGGGTAAAGAAACCAAAAAATCATACAATAGTTCAGATGTGGTCCCTATCAGTACCCTATGTAATTATAGTAAAGTTCCTTTACAACATACCATTGATATTTGTAATTGACCATATATATTATATGTAGGCAGATGTGGGTACTGCAGATGCTGGAGATTAGAGTCAAAGATAAGAGTGGTGCTGGAAAAGCACAGCAGGTAAGGCGGCATCCGAGGAACAGGAAAATCGCTGCTTTGTCTGAATTCGCTGCTTTGTCGGATGCTGCCTGACCTGCTATGCTTTTCCAGCAACATTCTAATCTTGACTCCTATATATATTTGATTGTAAGCATTTTCTAATCTCTTAGCATCCAAACAATATTCAACATTTTTATTCTTCCACTGGTGGAGGGTTGTTTATTAGATTGGAGGACTGCAACTGGCGGCATTCCACAGGGATCGGTACAGGATCACTTTTGTTTGTAATTTATATAAACTATTTGGATTAGCATATGGGAAACATGGCTAGTAAGCTTACAGATGACACCAAAATTGGTGGCATAGTGGACAGTGAAGAAGGTTATCTAAGATTACAAAGATTTTGATAAATTGGGTCATAGGCTCAGGAGTGGCAGGTGGATTTTAATTTGGATAATTGCAAGGTATTGCATTTTGGAAAAATAAATAAAGGCAGGACACATACAATTAATGATAGGGTCCTGGGTGGTGTTGCAGAACAGAGACCTAGGGGTTCAATACATAATTCTTTGAAATTTGCATCACAGGTTGGTTCAGAAGGCGTTTGGCATAGTTGCTTTCATTGCATAGATCTTTAAGTATAGGAGTTGGGACGTCATGTTGAAGTTGTATAGGACATTGGTGAGGCCTCATCTGGAACTGTGTGCAGGTCTGATAGTCCTGTTATAGGAATTTATTATTAAATTGGAGAAGGTTCAGAAAAGATTTACCAGGATGTTGCTGGGACTGGAGGGTTTGAGCTATAAAAATAGGCTGGGACTTCTTATACTGGAGTATAGGAGCTTGAGGAGAGACCTTATAGAGGTTTGTCAGCTCAGCGAGCAAACCTACATCCAGAACCTCAACTTGAGCTACAAATCTTCTCAAAACTCGCTAACATGGGGACTAATTTGATCTGGTAAGATCTTACAGACAGCAGTGTGATAATTTGTTTGTGTGATGTTGATTTTGGGATAAATATTGCCCAAGAAACGAGTGATAACTCTCCTGATCTTCAGAATCTTTTAAATCCATCCTAGAAGCTAGAGAGATTCTCGGTTTAAATTCTGAATTGAATGACAGCTTCTCAGACACTGCAACATTCTCTCAGAGGCAAAAATAGAGATTGCTGAGAGCTCAGCAGGTGTGGCAACTGAGGAGGTTCTCAGGAAGGGTCAGTTGACCCAGAATGTTAATTCTGATTTCTCTCCACAGATACTGCCAGACCTGCTGAGCTTTTCCAGCGGTTTCTGTTTTTGTCTCTGATTTACAGTATCCACGGTTCTTTCAGTTTTTTTTAAACATTCTCTCAGTACAGTACTTGGTGTATCACTCTGAATTCTTAGTGCTCAAGTGGAAAGAGACGCAGGTCACAACCTTCTGACTGAACCAACAACCTCCTGACTCAGGGAAGTCCTGTGGTATTAATCTTAATGGAATAATCCCAGAATGGAGAGGATATGGAGAGGAATTGAGAGGAGAATGGACTTTCTCGTCAAAACGAAGAAGGCAGCTTACGTAAGGTGGAGGAAGCAAGAGTCTAGCACAGCTTTAGAGGATTACAGGCTTGCTAGAAAAGAGCTCAGAAATGGACTGAGGAGAGCCAGGAGGGGGCACGAAAAAGGCTTGGCAGGAAGGATTAGGGAGAACCCAAAGGCATTTTACTCATATATGAGGAATAAGAGAATGATCAGGGAGAAGGTAGGGCCGATCAGGGAGAGCGGAGGGAACTTGTGCATGGAGCCTGAGCAGATCGGGGAAGCCCTAAATGAGTTTCTTGCTTCGGTTTTCACTAAGGAAGGGGACCTTGTTGTGAATGAGAACTTTGAGGTGCTGGGAAATACGCTTGAACAGATCAAGATTAATGAACTTGACGTGCTGGAAATTTTGGCAAACATTAAGATTGATTAGTCCCCAGGGCCAGACCAGATTTATCTTAGGTTGCTTCGGGAAGCGAGAAAGGAGATTGCTAAGCCGCTGACGAAGATCTTTGCCTCCTCACTCTCCACAGGAATCGTACCAGAGGATTGGAGGGAGGCGAATGTTGTTCTTCTTTTCACGAAGGGGAGCAGGGAAATCCCTGGCAATTACAAACCAGTCAGCCTTATGTCTGTGGTCAGCAAGGCTTTGGAAAGAATTCTGAGGGATAGGATTTATAACTATTTGGAAAAGCATAGGGTGATTATAGACAATAAGTGCAGGAGTGGGCCATTTGGCCCTTCGAGCCAGAACAACCATTCATTATGATCATGGCTGATCATCCACAATCAATATCCTGTTCCAGCCTTATCCCCATAACCCTTGATTCCACTATCTTTAAGAGCTCTACCCATCTCTTTCTTGAAAGTATCCAGAGACTTGGCCTCCACTGCCTTCTGGGGCAGAGCATTCCATGTATCCACCACTCTCTGGGTGAAGATGTTTTTCCTCAGCTCTGTTCTAAATGGCGTACCCCTAATCTTTAAACTATCTTTAAATTTTAAAGGCAATCAGCATGGCTTTGTGAGGGGCAGGTCATGTCTCAGAAATCTTATTGAATTCTTTGAGGAGTTGACAAGACAGGCCGACGAAGGTTGAGCAGTGGATGTGCTGTATATGGACTTCAGCAAGGCATTTGATAAGGTTCCCTGTGGTAGGCTCATTCATAAAGTCAGGAGGTATGGGATACAAGGAGATTTGGCTGTCTGGATTCAGAATTGGAGACAGAAGGCGGAGAGCAGTTGTAACTGGAAAGTATTCTGCCTGAGGTGAGTGTTGAATGGGGTCCCGCAGGGCTCTGTTCTTGGGCTCTTTGTCGTTTGTCTTGGGCTCTTTGTCGTTGTCTTGTTCTCTGCTCTTTATCGTTTTTATAAATGACTTGGTTGAGGGGTGGGTTAGTAAATTTGCCGATGACACAAAGGTTGGAGGTGTTGTCGATAGTATTGAGGGCTACTACAGGCTACAGCGCGACATAGACAGGATGTAGAGCTGGGCTAAGGGATGGCAGATGGAGTTCAACCTGGATGAATGCAAAGTGATACATTTTGGAAGGTTGAACTTGAATGCTGAATATAAGATTAAAGACAGGATTCTTGGCAGTGTGGAGGAACAGCGGGATCTTGGTGTTATAGATCCCTCAAAGTTGCCACCCAAGTGGATAGGGTTGTTAAGAAAACATGTGATGTTTTGACTTTCAAGTTTAAGAGCCGCAAGGTTTTGCTACAGCTCTACAAGTCCCTGTTGAGACCACACTTGGAATATTGTGTCCAGTTCTGGTTGCCCTACTATAGGAAAGATATGGAGGCTTTGGAGAGGGTGCAAAGGAGCCTTACCAGGATGCTGCCTGGACTGGAGGGCTTGTCTTACAAGACAGGTTGACTAAGCTTGGACTTTTCTCTCTGGAGTGAAAGAGGAAGAGAGGTGACTTAATTGAGGTATACAAGATAATAAGCGGTATGGATAGAGTCGATGGCCAGAGACTTTTCCCCCGGGCAGAATTGACTGCCACAAGGGGTCATAGTTTTAAGGTGTTAGGAGGAAGGTATAGAGGAGATATCAGAGGTAGGTTCTTTATGCAGAGAGTTGTGAATGCATGGAATGCGTTGCCAGTGGTGGTGACAGAAGCAGAGTTATTGGGGACATTTAAGCGACTGCTGGACATGCACATGGATAGCAGTGAGTTGAGGGGTGCTTAGGTTAGGTTATTTTATTTTAGATTAGGAATAATCCTCGGTACAACATCGTGGGCTGAAGGGCCTTTTTTGTGCTGTACTTTTCTATGTTCAATGTTGTATATTGCTCAGATACAAGTCTTATCAGTCGAGTGTTATCCAGTCTGAATTTACATTTTGTGGCAACTATGCTTTCACCTGACTCACCTCATTACATTTGGACGTGAAGGAGTTGATAACTAGTACATCTACAGGGCACACAGCCTGACCCACTGTCCAGATTCCAGTAGTTTAGAGCACAGCGATTGCAGCTCTGGCCAATCACATTAGGCAGACAGGAGCACTGGCCTGTGCTTCGATCACATGCACACTCGTCCTTTGATGGGCACTGATCAGGCCTGGTACCCAGATGATTGCAGGTACATTCTGTGCCAAGTAGCAAAAAGCATTACTTAGTAAAAGCAATGGAGTAAAAAGCTATCAATTAATTATCTCATTTTTACTCAACTTAAAACGTTCATTTTACAATTTGTCGCATGTTACAAATATATTGGTCCCGAACCTGAATAGAATGAGACACCTCAGAACATTTTCAGGAAGTTAGGAACAGAAAGGAAATTGCTGGAGAAACTCAGCTGGTCTGGAGGCATCTGGCAGCAATAAGATTTAAGGATTGAAGAAGAAACAGAAATGGTGGAGCAGGAAATAGGCTGATTTAGACTCAAGTCAGGTGCAGGCAGAAAATCAAAGAGAGGGAAAGAAAAATCTACTTAAGAAACAGGAGAAAAGTAGAGTGACACTGCAGGAACATGAGTTATATTGTCAAGTTCGAGCCCTAACTTTCTGCGATGATGGGTAAAGTTTGTCCAGTTGCCATTATCTTCCCTGATCAGATGGCTGCTTTCTCAATAGAATAGTGGTTTAAGCTGAGGGTCACCACACCCCAGACGAGGAGAAAGGTTGAGAGTTTTTCACAGTAACCTGAGTTGTCAATATATAAACACTGCAATTTCTTGGAATTCACAGGAAAGTTTTCATAGATTTCATAGAATCCCTATAGTGTGGAAACAGGCCCTTCGGCCCATCATGTCCACACCGACTCTCCAAAGAGTATCCCATCCAGACCCATTCCGCTATTACTCTACATTTACCCCTGACTAATGTACCAACACCCCTGAAACACTATGGGCCATGATGACAAGCTCCCATTTTCATGAGGGTAACAGCGGAATGGCACAAATTGTCAAGGAATTTGTGGTAATTCTTGAGTTATAAATCTAACTTTGTTGCCATAAATTGCTGGATGATGACCTGGTTTGGTCATAGAAGACAGAAGGTAGTGGTGGAAGGGTGTTTTTCAGAGTGGAGACCAGTAACTAGTGGTGTTCTGTAGCAATTAATTTTAGTTCGTCTGTTATTTGTAGTTCAGTCAGTTCTACTATAATGCAGTAGTTCTGTCCTCATGCAATCCCATGTTATAAGAAAATCGTGTAAAGCAGCAAACTAATTGGACTGGAATCACATTATAACCAATACACAGAGTGCACAGAAGGCTAACCAGCATGTTGCCTGGTCCCAAGGGTGTTGGTTATGAAGAAAGGTTAAAAAGACTAGGATTGTTTTCACTAGAAAGACAGTGGCTACGAAGAGATCCGATAGAGGTCTACATAATTATAAGAGGCATAGATAGTGGGGATATTCAGAGGGTTTTTCCCAAGGTTGAACTTTCAATTACAAAGGGGCATAGGTTCAAGGTGAGAGGGGGAAAGTTTAAGGGAGATATGTGAGGGATGTTTTTCACACAGAGAGTGATAGGAGCCTGGAACACACTGACAGGAGAGGGGATGGAAGCAGGCATATAGGTGCATCTGGATGATTATGTGCAGAGTGAGGGAATAGAGGGATACGGACTGAATAAGGGCAAAAGGTGTGTTTTTTGGTTTAGAGCACGATGATCAGCACAGGCTTGGAGGGCCGAAGGGCCTATTCCTGTACTGTACTTCTCTTTTGTTCCTTATGTTCTTTTATGACAGATTATTAAGTATAATATTAATAGATAATACCATTGAAGTTCGTGAACTGGGGAATAAATTTACATAGGAGAAAGTGAAGGCTGGAGATCAGAGCTTAAAAATGTGTTGCTGGAAAAGCGCAGCAGGTCAGGCAGCATCAAAGGAGCAGGAGAATCGATGTTTCGGGCATAAGCCCTTCTTCAGGACAAGAAGGGCTTATGCCCGAAACGTCAATTCTCCTGCTCCTTTGATGCTGCCTGACCTGCTCCGCTTTTCCAGCAACACATTTTTTAGCAATAAATTTAGATAGAACAAAAAAAACCCTTTGGTGTACCATGCTTTTGGTAGCTTTCTTTTTGTCACCTGTAGGGCATGGGCATCGCTGGCTGGCCAGCATTTACTACCTGTCACTAAATACCTGTGAGAGGGTGAGCTGCCTACCTGACCCGCTGCAGTCTATCTTAGAGAGGGAATTCCAATATTTTGACCCAGTGACACTGAAGGAATGATGATATATTTCCAAGTCAGGATGGTGAGTGACATGGATAGAGCAGGGACAGGAATGGCAGTTGCAGGTTCCGGGATTCAGATGTTTCAGTAGGAACAGAGAGGATGGTAAAAGAGGGGGCGGTGTGGCATTGTTGATCAGGGACAATATTACAGTTGTAGAAAGGATGTTTGGGGACTCGTTAACTGAGGTAGTATGGGCTGAGGTTAGAAACAGGAATGGAGAAGTCACCATGCTGGGAGTTTTCTATAGGCCCCCCGAATAGTCCCAGAAATGTAGAGAAAGGATATCAAACATGATTCTCAATAAGAGTGAGAGAGGCAGGGTAGTTGTCATGGGGGACTTCAACTATCCAAATATTGACTGGGAACATTACAGTACGAGTACTATAGATGGGTCAGTTTTTGTCCATTGTGTGCAGGAGGGCTTCCTGACACAGTATGTAGACAGAGCCGAAAATGTGTTGCCGGAAAAGCGCAGCAGGTCAGGCAGCATCCAAGGAGCAGGAGAATCAACGTTTCGGGCATGAGCCTTTCTTCAGGAATGAGGAAAGTGTGTCCAGCAGGCTAAGATAAAAGGTAGGGAGGACTTATGCCCGAAA
>NC_057713.1:111575333-111594305 GCF_004010195.1 Chiloscyllium plagiosum | reverse complement strand
GGAAGGTGCCGGGAGTGGAGGTTGGGTTGGTGGGGGGTGTGGACCTGACGAGGGAGTCACGGAGGGAGTGGTCTTTTTGGAACGCTGATAGGGGAGGGGAGGGAAATATATCCCTGGTGGTGGGGTCCATTTGCAGGTGATGGAAATGACGACGGATGATACGATGTATATGGAGGTTGGTGGGGTGGTAGGTGAGGCGATTGGAGGGGCGGGGCTCAAGGGTGGAGGAGCGGGAAGTGGAGGAGATGCGGTGGAGAGCATCGTCGATCACAGCTGGGGGGGAATTGCGGTCTTTGAAGAAGGAGGCCATCTGGGTTGTACGGTATTGGAACTGGTCCTCCTGGGAGCAGATGCGGTGCAGACAATATTACAGATGTAATATGTAGACAGGCCTAGAAGGGGCAAAGCCACTTTAGATTTAGTACTGGGTAACGAGCCTGGCCAGGTGTTAGACTTGGAAGTAGGTGAGCACTTTGGAGACAGCGATCACAATTCTGTCAGGTTTACTTTAGTGATGGAAAGGGATAGGTTTACTCCACCGAGCAAGAGTTACAGCTGGGGGAAGGGAAATTACGATGCAATTAGAAAAGATTTAGGAAGCGTAGAATGGGGAAGGAAACTGCAAGGGATGAGTACATTAAAAGTGTGGAGCTTAGTCAAGGGAAAGCTCCTGTGTGTCCTAGATAAGTATGTACCTGTCAGGCAGAGAAGAAGATATAAAATGCGTGAGCCGTGGTTTACTAAGGAAGTGGAATCCCTGGTCAAGAAGAAGAAGAAGAAGGCTTATGTTAGGACAAAATGTGAAAACTTAGTTAAGGTGCTTGAGGGTTACAAGGAAGTCAGGAAAGACCTAAAAAGAGAACTCAGAAGAGCCAGGAGGAGACATGAGAAGTTGTTGGCGGATAGGATCAGGGTTAACCCAAAGGCTTTCCATAGGTATGTCAGGAATAAAAGAATGACGAGAGTTAAATTAGGGCCAATCAAGGATAATAGTGGGAAGTTGTGTGTGGAGTCAGAGGAGATACGGGAAGCACTAAATAAATATTTTTCGACAGTGTTCACTCTAGAAAATGAAAATGTTGGCGAGGAAGATATAGAGATACTTGCATCTAGACGAGAAGAGATTGAGGCTCACAAGGAAGAGGTATTAGAAATACTGCAGTGTGTGAAAATAGACAAGTCCCCTGGGCCAGATGGGGTCTATCCTAGGATCCTCTGGGAAGCAAGCCTTTGGCATTGATATTCAAATCATCATTGTCTACAGGAATAGTGCCTGAGGACTGGAGGATAGCAAATGTGGTTCCCTTGTTCAAAAAGGGTAGTAGAGACAACCCTGGTAATTACAGACCAGTTGGAAAAGGTTATAAGAGATAGGATTTATAACCATCTAGAAAAGAATAATCTGACCAGGGACAGTCAGCACGGTTTTGTGAAGGGTAGGTCGTGCCTAACGAATCTTATTGAGTTTTTTGACCAAACGGGTAGATGAGAGTAAACCAGTTGATGTGGTGTATATGGATTTCAGCAAGGCATTCGATAAGGTTCCCAATAGTAGGCTATTGTACAAAATGTGGAGGAATGGGATTGTGGGAGATATCGCAGTTTGGATCAGTAATTGGCTTGCTCAAAGAAAACAGAGGGTTGTAGTTGATGGAACAAGTTCATCTTGGTGTCCAGTTACTAGTGGCATACCGCAAGGGTCGGTGTTGGGTCCACTGCTGTTCGTCATTTTTATAAACTACCTGGATGAGGGCTTAGAAGGGTGGGTTAGTAAATTTGCGGACGACACTAAGGTCGATGGAGTTGTGGATAGTGACGAAGGATGTAGTAGGTTGCAGAGAGACATAGATAGGATGCAGAGCTGGGCTGAGAGGTGACAGATGGAGTTTAATGAGGACAAGTGTGAGGTGATACACTTGGACGGAGTAATCGGAATGCAAAGTACTGGGCTAATCGTAAGATTCTTGGGAGTGCAGATGAGCAGAGAGATACGGTGTCCATGTACACAAATCCCTGAAAGTTGCCACCCAGATTAACAGGGTTGTTAAGAAGGCATACAATGTCTTGGCCTTTATTAATAGAGGGACTGAGTTCTGGAACCAGGAGGTTATGCTGCAGCTGTACAAAGCTCTGGTATGGCCACGCTTGGAGTATTGTGTACAGTTCTGGTCACCGCATTATAAGAAGGATGTGGAAGCTTTGGAAAGGGTGCAGAGGAGATTTACTAGGATGTTGCCTGGTATGGAATGAATGTCTTACGAGGAAAAGCTGAGGGCCTTGAGGCTGTTCTCGTTAGAGAGAAGAAGGTTGAGAGGTGACATACAAGATAGTCAGAGAGTAAGATAGGGTGGACAGGGAGAGCCTTTTTCCAAGTATGGGGGTGGCAAACACAAGGGGACACAACTATAAAGTGAGGAGAGATAGGTATAAGACAGATGTCAGAGGTAGTTTCTTTACTCAGAGTAGTAAGAGTATGGAATGCTTTGCCTGCAATGGTAGTAGATTCGCCAAGTTTAAGTGCATTTAAGTCGTCATTGGACAGGCATATGGACTTACATGGAATAGTGTAGATGGGATGGGCTTCAGATTAGTATGACAGGGCGGCGCAACATCGAAAGCCGAAGGGACTGTACTGCACTGTAATATTCTATGTTCTATAGATGAGGTTAATAGCAAGTATATTTTTCCTACGGTGCGAGTGTTCAAAACTAGGAGACATATTTTTAAGGTGAGAGGAGAAAGTTTTAAAAAAGCACCTGAGGGGCAACTTCTTTACACCCAGTAGTTCGATTGTGGTAAGAACTGCCAGAGGAAATGGTGATATAGATACAGCTCAAACATTTAAAAGACATTTGGATAGGTACGTGAATAGGACAGGTTTAGAAGGATATGGGCTGAGCACAGACAAGTGGGGCTAGTTTAATTTGGGAACATGTTTGGTGAGGACTAGTTGGATCGAAGGGTCTCTTTTCATGTTACGTGATTCTATGACCTTACATCTATATTCAGAGTGCCCAATCTGTGTAAATCGCTTTGCAACCTAAAGGTACTTGTTAATTTGTATTGACAAATGTTGTTGCTCAGTACCCTCATCAAAGTCATTGATTGTAAATAGCTGATGTTCAAATGCTGATCCTTATGATACTCTGGTTACAATCAGCCAACCTGAAAACGTCCTTTTACTACTCCTTTTTCTGATTATTAACTATTGTTCAATCCCATGAATCTGAATTATCTATACTAACCATTTGTGTGGTACCTTTTTTGCAAACCAAATGTACTATATCCAGTCATTACAATGTCTTCAAAAAAACTGCACATTTATCAAACACCAGTTCCCTTTCATAAATCCATGTTGACCATGTTTAATCATATTAAGATTTTCTAAATGCTCTGTTATCATATCTGCATTACAGATATAAAAATATCAAACTTATTACTGGTATGTTATTTGTTTCCTCTCTCTCCCTTGTTTCTTATAGAGCTGTGCTATGTTACCAATTCTTAGTAACTGTTCTAGAACTTAGGGAATTCTAAAGGATCAAAAGTGCATCCAACATCTCTGCAGGTATCTCTTTTAAAACCTTCGGATGCAGATCATCGGGTCACAATTCAGTCTTTATTATTCCTCTGGTATTCATATATGTCAATTTAAGTTCCTCCATATTGCTAGACCTTGGTTCCCCATTATTCCAGAATACTTTATTCCCTTTTGTGTGAAGGCAGATGTAGTATTTGTTTCCTTATCCCCTGGTATAAATCTCCTGTTTCTAATTGGTTCACACCTAGTTTTAAATGATCTCTCATGCCTGTAAAACTGTTTTATAATTTTTATTTTTATGTCTCTTGCTAATCTATTCTCCTATTCTTTTCTCTTTCCTCAGCAGTCTCTTGACCCTTTGCTGACATCTGCTTAATGCTCACTCATAGCATTCTTTTTAAGAACATTAAACCTCTTCCTTTGATCTATTGCTACTTTTAGTTCATCTTGTTAGCCATTATTAAACATGTTATATGTTGGGCTTGTTATATCTTAAAGAAACATTTATTTATTGCAATCTATTATTTCTATGGTCATACCTTTTAATGCAGTTTCCCTATTTACCTTCATCAATTCAGTCATCATAACTACATAACTTACTTCCTTCAATTTATGTTCCTAGTTTTAACTAAATCACTACAAAATGCTATCATTATTGTATCATTCTTTCTCAGACACCACTTTAAGGGTCATTATTTGACTCCTTTCGGACAATAGCAGATCAAAAATAACCTGTTACCTACTTGGTTCCTCAACACAATGATAAAGAAAACTATGTAGTGCACATTCTATGAACCTGTTCTATACAGTATTTGATTTAATTACAATTAAAGTTTGAATGATTACAGTATTGTCATGATGTATGTACTTTATTGCTTTATATTTTGTCAATTATATTTGGGTGCTGCTTTGTTCAAATCTACCTTTTAAGTCACTTGCTCATTTAAAATAATGGTGGAAAAATTGCTGTCAAAGTATCAACGAGGCTACTAGTGCTCACTACTATTGAAGTGCACCTACCAAAGTATAGGTAGATGGGAGATTAAATGTAGAAATCACAATGATGCTGTCAGGGATCCACTACTATGCTGTTACGTATGACTCTCCATTTAAGTGAATTGAAAGGTATATTTGCATGGTAGGTATGAGGTAACCTTGCTCAAGAAAGTTAAATCAAGTCATTTCAGGTCTAAATACCTTTTAATGACTTACTAAATGTAGTTACGATGTAAATTGTCTGGCGCTGAAAATCAACTGTTACAATCTGTCTCATTTTCTGCTCTCTCTTTCAATCCAATTTACTTTTCCCTCGTTACTTCTTCTGTTTCTGATTTTAAATTTGATTCACCCACTGTAATTTTCACTTTCTTTTCCAAAATATTGCATAACTCATTTCATAATCCTTCAATCTAAATGCAGCAGGCATGGTCGCTCAGTGGTTAGCACTGCTGCCTCACAGCACCAGGCACCCAGGTTCGATTCAACCTTTGGGCAACTGTCTGAGTGGAATTTGCACATTCTCCCATGTCTGCATGGGTTTCTTCCAGGTATTCTGATTTCCTCCCACAGTCCAAAGATGTGCAGTTTATTGGCCATGCTAAATTGCCCTTAGTGTGTAGAGATGTTCAGGTTAGGTCGGTTAACCATGGGGAATACAGGGTCACAGAAATAGGGTAGGGCAGTGGATCTGGGTGGAATGCTCTATGGGGGTGAGGCAATGTGGACATGTTGGGTTAAATGGCCTGCTTCCACACTGTAGAGATTCTGTGTTTTTAATTAGATAAGAAGATGGTTTCTTGCTCTGTCATTCGGTTGCCAGATGTCCAGTATAGGTTGGAAGCCCCTTTTATTACAGGCTATGCCCCCTCCCCAGTCCAAATTATAATCTAAATTATTTTGTATTATGGTTGTGAGATAGCAGTAAGGTGACTAAGCCAACTGAAATACTGGGATTTAAAAATAACTCCCTGTTTAGAGCTGAACTTAACTGACTACTCAAACTGTCATAGACTTGCTATAACCTGTTTTAATATCTAGTGTTAACCAGTTAATAAAAACGTTTGCATCCATGTTTAATGTGGTTTTAATACAATAAATTGGTCCAGTATTTTCAAAGTGATTGTTTTATGGTTTAGACTTCATGTGAGTAATGTTCATTTTCTGAATAACCTTAGTCATAAAATACAGTATTTCACATGGAATAATTCATTTTTATTGAAAGCTTTATTTTTGGTTTTGTCTTTCCTTTTAAAGGATATATGTAGGCAGCAGTCAGTCTGTGGTCATAATGGTGAGACCTATGATAATCTATGTGCTGCCTACTCCGATCGTGTGGCAGTGGACTATATTGGACGTTGCCAAGCTGTAGGCATTCTTCCCAGTAACACTTCTCACCCGGAGTGCTCATCTGTCACATGTTCACCGCTCCCCAAAAATGGATGCAAGCCTGTTACTCCACCCGGTAAAGAAAAAGTCTAACCTTGTCTTCTGTAGGACTGGAAATTAATTAGCTGTTTCTTTTTAAATTCTGCCATATGTTGACCTTCATCTCAAACTCCTATATATGTGGATGCTTCAACTGGATGTATTCCCATTTATGGCACTTGATGGTTTAGATGGAGAGAGTAGAAGAAAAACTTTGCATGAAGGATTGTATACCTTCAACTGAGCATGGTCTATTTGATACCCATTTAAATAAGTTGATGGGCAATTAAGTATGATTTATTAGAGACATTTGCTGCTCTTGCCAGATTTACCTGTGTTTTGTCCTGATAATCCTTTTCATTTGACTGCTGATCTGGCCAAGTTTCTCATATTGGCTCACACCAAAAAGCACTTCAGCAACTATTTTACAGTAAAAGATTGAACATTATACTAAATATGCTGCTTTTAAAAAAAGTTAGAATTGTCAAATTGTTGCTGCCTTCCAGGAGCCTGTTGCCCACTGTGTGCTGGAATGCTACGTGTATTATGGAGCAAAGATCAGTTGGACAGCCTTGCAAAGGTATTTGTAAATATAGAATTAAAAGAAATAGCTTCAGTTTACTTTAGAGTATAATTGACTAAAGTAGTTAGTCTCTGTCACGGTTGTTTCTAAATATTTCTTTGTCAAGGAAACTCTACAATTATTCATCCAGTTCTAGAGAACCTTTGTCCAAGCTTCAACAGAAGCAGAGTCAAGTCTTAGTATCTCTAGATAGTTTTCTCATGTCAAATTTTACATTTGTGGATATATCCAAAATTTAAACTGGATTTATATTGGCTATACTCGAGTTTCTTTGTGTTGTTGATGTAAAACAATATGCTATTTTATATACAGATAATTATATATAGAATAAGACCAACTAGTAACATGGAGAAAAGTCAATAAATTTATTGTAGTCTGTTTAATGTAATGTGGGTGGATGTCCATATGAGTTAATGAGATCAAGTGTGGTAAGTAAGATAGAAATTTTGCAGATTAATGAATGTGTACTTGCAAGTTAATCATATCAGAATTTCCCCAATGTTTTCAAATATGAAATGTACATAACTTACCTTAATAAGCCTTGTGGGAGCAGAAGCAGAATTTTTATCCATAAATATTGTATGAACAACTCACTGGAATGAACAGAGATTAATGTTTGACCTGATTGGTAAAAAGGCTGAATAATAAGATTGTATGTCTAATGAGTGTGAATCTGAGATGTTGCAACATGCTTTCAAAAGTGCTAGTACTGCAATTTTTCTTGTTCAAGTCAGTATTTCTTCACCCTTTGGCATGTGAGGGTATCCATGGAATTGAAGTACCTAAAAGATTAAGAACCCTGAAGACGTTAGCCGATGATTATTTTTGAACTTGTTTGAAATGTTAGTCAATTGTTGTGTTTAAAACATTTTGATGTGTACTTTTGATAATGTATGACATCCAAGATCTCCTTCTCTCTCTCTTTTTACCATATCTAAAGTTATCTTACTCACACATTACTTCTTTATACCTTTAAACTATACTTCTTTCTTTGCACTTGGAGACTTCAGTTATTAACTAACAGTTCTGCACAGTTTTAACTTCGGTTTTTCAAACAATTTAACCTCTTTGAAATATTAAATTTTTACTGTTAACACATTCTTGGCTTTTCGAGATCTGCTTTAAAAGTTCTGTTCAACTTCTCTTGTACTTCGAACTTAGCAAAGAATCTTTTCTGAAACCTTGAAATGTTTTAATCTGGGTTGGCAAAGCATAGCCTTAACTACTGCAAAAGCAAACTAGTAGGAATGTCCCCATCAGATCAGGCAGCATCTGTGGAGACAGAAACACAGTTAACATTTAGGTTATGATCTGTCATCAGGACCTGCAACCATCGATATTACCACGGAAATCCATTAATAACTAATGCCTCAGGTAACTGTGTGGAGTTTGCACATTCTCCCCGTGTCTGCTTGGGTTTCCTCCGGGTGCTCCAGTTTCCTCCCACAGTCCAAAAATGTGCAGGTTAGGTGAATTGGCCATGCTAAATTGTCCGTAGTGTTAGGTGCAAGGGTAAATGTAGGGGAATGGGTCTGGGTGGGTGCGCTTCGGCGGGTCGGTGTGGACTTGTTGGGCCGAAGGGCCTGTTTCCACACTGTAAGTAATCTAAGTAATCTAATCTAAATCTAAGTAACTAAAATAACTATTAGTAACGAATGAATTCAGTCACAGGAAGCCTTTTCCAAGGTGTCAGTAAACATTCCAGAAATTAATTAGCTTGGTCAAGAACATGTCTCTAATAAAATATTATAACTCATTTTGTGTTACTAATATTTAAATAATAACAGAACCTGTTTTGTAATTTTGAGGGTTGTACAAGACACTTTCTAAGGTGTTAATTTTAAGAAAGGCTTGTGATTCATTAAATTGAAACTGACTAAATTTGACATACCAACAGATGAAAAAGACCACCAATAGGGATTTGATATAATTGAGATGTTTACAACTAAAATGCAAGATTTTTGTTTAGAATTTTGCAGAATGCCTCCAAAATTTATAGAATGCCCTTAAGTTGCCAAAGTTGCATGACTATCTCTGATGCTTTGTTGCATTGTGCTGAATCATACCTTTTCCATTTCCCTTTGATCTGTTCAATGTCATTTCCACCTGAAAGACTGCTCTGCTGCTTCAGCCTCCTGGACTATGGTAACAATTTTGCATCTATATTATGCAGTCTCTCAGGATCAATGACCCAGGTCAGTCCTGTAAGTGGATTCTCACCCACTGCCTGTATTTCTTAGTGGATTTCCATCCCCTTTATTTAACAAATCATTATTTTCGATAACAGATTATCTCCTAACTCTGCCTGGGGATTGGCCAATTGACTACCATGCATTTGAGTGAAGGGATTTCTTCCAGCCATTCACATGAATGAAACCAAAACATTGTGCAGAACTCAATGGGAGATGTATTATAGATTTGATTATAAACATTATATAATCAGAGTTTATTAAAGATAACATTAACTTTGCTAGAGTGGACATTTATGCCCTGCTCCTAACTTGAGGCTCAGTTCTTTTGAGTTGGTAAATTACACAGACTCACTCACTCTGACAAAATAAAAAGATTCCAATGAAGGTACTAATTAATGACATGATCTTGGTTGTGGTTTTTTTTGATTGAAGGAAAGTTGAAAGAAAGTAAACTCTTCACATAAATAATTCCTTTGGAGTAGTGCGCAGATCTGAAATGTTCTTTGCTTATACGAATGTCATGATATTGATGAAACAAAATTCTCCTCTTCATGGTAAAATAGAAATGTGCTTTTCAGCTACTCAAGGCAAGTCCACCATTCAGTTGGTTAAAGGCTGATCTTTATCACAATCACAGTTAAAAATTTAAAAGCTTGAATTATGATTGTTTTAAATAGTTATTTACCACAAGAATACTGGATTATGCACTTTTTCATATCGAGCCTTTTTTTTCCTTACAGTTAAATGGGGGAAGACCAGTGTCTGTACACGACATCATTTATATTTTGCGTTTCCACGTTTCAGTACCTCAGTGTGATGTTTTTGGCTACCTAAGTATAGAATCTGACCTCGTGATCCTCATCATTCCAGTCGATCAAGATCCAACAACATTACAGGTATGTATATAAATATAATGTACACTTTTTACTTTGTGGTTAATATATTTTATGCAATGGGGAAGAGTGTATATATACAGTAAATGTTCTATGGAAAATCAGTTTTGTTTAATAATTTATCTGTGTGATTCAAAGTCTTCCATTTAGTGGGCATGATTTGTGCCTCAATTTTTTAAATGTGTTACACCTGAAAGTGCCCTCTTTGAGGTGTCCTGCCTCCAAACATGGGATCAAGAGAGGATGATTCAGTATTTTTAGCCTGTTTTGCCACTAAGTTAGATCTTGCCTATTAGTGTTGACAAAACAACATTTGCTGCCCATTCTAAAACTGATCTTGAGAATGTGGTGGAGAGTTCCCATGCACCTGGTGTCCTTGTCCTCTTGTGCAGCAGAGTTGTAGGTTTAAAAGGTATTATGATTATTATAACTTAGATGGGAGTTTATAGTCACTAACCAATTTGAAAAAGTTGCTTAAACCAAAAGAGTTTGAAAGCCACAGTCTTATAGTGCAATATAAGTACACATAGAACAGTACAACACAGGAACACACCTTTCACCCTACCATATCTGTACTGGCCACGATGCCATTTTAAACTAATCTCATCTGCCTGCATGTGGACTGTGACCCTCTATTGCCTATCTATTCATTTGTCTGTTTGAATGCCTCTTAAACTTTGATGTACCTGCTTCCACCATCTCTCCTGATGTGGATTTGCTGGTGTTGGAATTGAGTGTACAAAGTCAGAAGTCACATGACACCATGTTCTAGTCCAACAGGTTTATTTGAAATCACAAGCTTTTGGAGCACTGCTCCTTCCTCAGATGAAGTGGAAGGAAATGCTTTCCTCGATTTGATCTGTCAAAGGAGCAGTGTTCTGAAAGTTTGTGATTTCAAATAAACCTGTTAAGACCATAAGATATAGGAGTGGAAGTAAGTCCATTCGGCCCATCAAGTCCTCTCCGCCATTCAATCTTGGCTGATGGGCATTTCATCTCCACTTACCCACACTCTCCCCATAGCCCTTAATTCTTGCGAGATTAAGAATTTATCAGTCTCTGCCTTGAAGACCTTTAATGTCCCGGTCTCCACTGCGCTCCATGACAATGAATACCAGAGGCCCACCACACTCTGACTGAAGAAATGTCTCCTCGTTTCCTTTCTGAATTGACCCCCTATAATTCTAAGGGTGTGCCCACGGGTCCCTAGTATTCCTACCTTTTGGAAATAATTTTCCACCATCCACCCTTTCTAAGCCATGAAATATCTTGTAAGTTTCTATTAGCTCTCCCTTCCATCTTCTAAACTCTACTGATTACAATCCCAGGATCCTCAACCGTTCATCCTATGTTAGGTGTACCATTCCAGGGATCATCCGTGTGAATCTCCGCTGGACACGCTATAGTACCAGTATTTCCTTCCTGAGGTGAGGGACCCAAAACTGGATACAGTATTCCAAATGGGGCCTAACCAGAGCTTTATAAAGTCTCAGTAGCACATCACTGCTTTTACATTCCAACCTTCTTGAGATAAATGACAACATTACATTTGCTTTCTTAACCACAAACTCAACCTGCAAGTCAACCTTTAGAGAATCCTGTATTAGATCCCTTTGTACTTTAGCTTTATGAATTTTCTTACCATTTAGTCCATGCCTATATTCTTTTTTCCAGAGTGCAAGACCTCGCATTGGCTCACTTTGAATTTCATCAGCCATTTCCTAGACCACTCTCCTAAACTGTCTAAATCTTTCTGCAGTTTTTAGGTCAGAGTGGTACTAGAAAAGTACAGCACCACTCTGATCTGAACTCTGATTTCCAGCATCTGCAGTCCTCACTTTTGCCTAAATCTTTCTGCAGCCTCCCCACCTCGTACTACCTGCCTGTCCACCTCACTTCATATCATCAGCAAACTTTGCTAGAATTCCCACAGTCTCTTCGTCCAGATCATTAATATATAAAGTGAACAGCTTCGGCCCCAACACTGAACCCTGCGGGACACCCCTTGTCACTAGCTGCCATTCCGAAAAAGCACCTTTTATCCCAACTCTCTGCCTTCTGTCAGACAGCCAATCTTCAATCTGTTGGACTATAACCTGCTGATTTTGACTACCTCCTCTGGCAGCGCATTCCAGGCATTGACCACCCTCTTTAAAGAAAAACAACAAATTTCCTTGCACATGTCCTTAAATTTTCTCCCTTTCACCTTAATCCTACCCCTCCCAGTATTTGACCTTTCCACCCTGGGAGAAAGACTCCAATTGTTCACCATATAGAACATAGAACATAGAAGAATACAGCGCAGTACAGGCCCTTTGGCCCTCGATGTTGCGCCGATCCAAGCCCACCTAACCTATACTAACCCACTATCCTCCATATACCTATCCAATGCCCGCTTAAATGCCCATAAAGAGGGAGAGTCCACCACTGCTGCTGGCAGGGCATTCCATGAACTTACGACTCGCTGAGTGAAGAACCTACCCCTAACTTCAGTCCTATATCTACCCCCCCTTAATTTAAAGCTATGCCCCCTTGTAATACCCGACTCCATACGCGGGAAAAGGTTCACACTGTCAACCCTATCTAACCCCCTAACCATCTTGTACACCTCAATCAAGTCACCCCTAAACCTTCTTTTCTCTAATGAAAACAGCCCCAAGTGTCTCAGTCTTTCCTCATACGATCTTCCTTCCATACCAGGCAACATCCTGGTAAACCTCCTCTGCACCCGTTCCAGTGCCTCCACATCCTTCCTATAGTATGGCGACCAAAACTGCACACAATATTCCAGATGCGGCCGCACCAGAGTATGTATGCCTCTCATAATTTTATATAGTTCTTTCAAGTTGCTGCTCAGCTTCTGATGTTTTAGGCGAAAACAAATTCAATTTTGTCCAACCTCTCTTCATAGTTAATACACTCCAATCCATGTAACTCCTGGGTAAATGTCTTTTGCACACTCTCCAAAGTCTCTACATCCTTCCTGTAATGTGGTGACCAGAACAAAATATTATACTCCAAATGTGGTCTGACTAAAGTTTTATACAACTGCAACGTGACTTGCCAACTTTTATACTCAATGCCCTGACCAATGAAGGCAAGCATGCACTTAACCACTTGTGTTGCCACTTTGAGGGAGCTACGGACTTGGACCCTAAGATCGCTCTGTATATCAGTGTTCCTAAGGATCCTGCCATTTACTGGATATTTTCTTGCATTTGTCCACCCAAGATGCATCTCTTCCACACGTGGCTGTATTAAACTCCATCTGCTGTTTCCCCACTCAACTTTCCAACTGATATATATCCTGCTGTCCCCTTTGATAACCTCCCTCACTGTCCACAACTCCATGCATTTTCGTGCTGTCTGCAAACTTACTAGTCAGACTACTTACTTTCTCATCCAAATCATTATATATATTACAAATAACAGAGGTTCCAATGCTAATCCTTGCAGAACACCACTGGTCACAGGCCTTTAGTCAGAAAAGCACCCTTTACATCTACCTTCTATATTCTATGATCAAGCCAGCTTTGTATTCAACTTGCCACCTCACCATGAATCCCAGGCAATTTAATCTTCTGGACTAGTTTATCATCAGCACCTTGTCAAATGCTTTAGTGAAGTCTGTATCAATAATATCCATTGCTCTCCTTTCATCAATAATCTTTGTCACTTCCTCAAAAAATATTCAGTCAAGCTTGTGAGACATGACCTTCCCCTCATAAAATCATGCTGACTATTCCTGATAAGTACATTCTTCCCCAAATACTAGTAAATCCTGTCCCTAAGAATCTTCTCCAACAGATTGTAAGGCTCGTTGGCCTATAATTTCCTGGATTATTCCTGTTGCCTTAAACAAAAGGAACAGCGTTGGCTATTCTCCAGTCGTCTGGGACATCGCCTATGATTAAAGAGGATACAAAGATCACTGTCAAGGCCCTAGCACTTTTCTCCCTTGTCTCCTTCAGTAGCTGTGATAGATTCCGTCAGGGCCTGGTTACTTATCTACCCCTCCCTAATATTGACATACCTGAGAATATTGACATTCCCTTCCCTGATCTTACCATCACCCACACCCTTCTCCTCGGTGAATACCGATGGGAAGTATTTATTAAGGATCTCACCAACCTCCTCTGGCTCCATGCATAAATTCTGTCTTTTGTCCTTGAGTGAACCTGCCCTTTCCCTAGTTAGCATCTTGTTCCTAATATACATACAAAATGCCTCGGGATTCTCCTTCATCCTACTTGTTAAGGACTTATTAGGGTCAGTCCAGCCCTCCTAATTTCTTGTATGAGTCTTTTTCCTGCTTCCTCTATACTTCTCAAGGGCCTCCGTTTTCTAAACCATATATATATGCTTCCATTTTTTTGTTAAACTTTGTCATCTTTGTTTCTTGTCTTCCAAGGTTCCTGAATTTTGCCATCTTTATCTTTCATCCTCACAAAATATGCTAGTTCTGAACTCAATTGATGTGACATAACAGGGAAGTACATTCTTCTCATGTCTTAAAAGGATCAAACTCAAGGTGCTATGGGACATCTTTATTCTATAATCCTGGGACGTCTTAAAGCAATCTTAGCAATCTTTTCTGCTTTCCAGAATGTCATTAATTCCTCGCTAACGCTATGACATCCCTTTCACTTTAACAAATAAATTTTCTCCCAAAGCAATTTGTTCAGGCATCATCCTTCTGACTGCTGAAACTTGCATTAGCAATTTAATATTCCTAAGTATAAAAGCTTCAGTAAAACTGCTGAAAGAAGAAAGATAGTTGAAAAGTATTATTAATTTGAATATAAGGATTGAAATGAAGAATTGGCTAGGCAAAGCCTATTTGGATTGAGTTTAGGTATAGTCAGCAGACTACAGAGTGTACTATTAAACGTCAGTAGTTGAAGGTGAATTAGCGATTCTTTGATTACATGCAGAAGGATGACATTTAACCTAAGAAGCCTGTATTACCTCAAGAGTAATTTAGCTAGACTCAGTCCCCAGCATTGTCTCATTGTTATTTATGAGATCATTCACTGTTCAGGTTAGCTACCACATTTGTTGTATTACAACAGTGACTGTGTTTCTGGAGTACTTCATTGCGTGATGATGCAACTGAGGGATGCCTGAGATTGAGAAAATCAATATGTAAATACAAAGTATTTCTTGAAATTTCTTTGTTAACTTAGTATTGACAATTAGATTTTGTTCTTGTCATTGATTGTATGATCCAAACTGTTACAAAATGTAATCCTGAACATTTTTAAATGTTTATCTTTGAAAATTCTTAAATATTAACCACCGCTTTTGTTATTCTAGATTGAGGCTTGCAATAAAGAGGCTGAGAAGATAGACTCTCTCATACAATCTGGTAGTCCAACTTTAATGGCCCATGTACCTCTGTCAGCACTTACCACCTCACAGATGCAACTTTCATTAATGGATTCATCTGACTCTGCAAAGACAATCCTCTCCTCAGCTGCACTTTTACTAAGCCTAGTTGTTGCTTTGTCAGGATTTTTATGATTCAGAAAGATATTGCATTTTTTAAAATCAGGACAAGTCTGTATTTAACATGCTATTGTGGAATGCATGCTTAATGGCTGAACTACAACACCCTACATAGTAAATATAGAGCAAGATAAGCCAATGAGTTATACAAAATTTCAACTTTGGCATCTTCTAAATGCAAGTAGAATTCAAAATATATCTTTATACAGGCCTTTTTTGAAGGGCTTGGTTTATTTTATTTAAAATGATTGCAGTTTAAATTAGTCAGTTAGCTATCATGCATTTATTTCTTGGAACTGTTCGATATAGTTTATACCTTGATATGCAAATTGACATAAAATAGGGAATTGATTGAATTCAGTACTGCAAGATTTGACATGATGCAATTTCAATCAATATTGCATCAGTTTAAATCATGTATTAAGTTTTTAATCTAGAGCACAAGCGGGCCTTTTGACCCAACTGGTATGCATCAGTATTTAAATTCCACACAACTGAAATAACTAATAATATTTTTCCTGGAATCATTTCTTTTAACCTCCTCCATTACACTTGTAGCATTGATCCAAATTTAAGTCCCTCGTTTGATTCTTCATCTCTTACCACTTTTGCTTTGCAATTTTTTCAAAAGTTTGATCACATTGGTTAGGTTACCTAAGCTGCCATCTTTGCTGTAGTGTACATATTTCTAGTTATCTTCTTATCATATCTCTGAGATATCCTGCTCTCTCCAATGTGAAATTGACTTGTTACCATTTTCTGCTTTCTTCTTTTCATTTGTGTTTCCATTTATGTCAGCTACTTTGCCCTTAATACTTTAGGTCTTAAATTCTGCAACATGTTTCGTAGTCCTTTACCAAATTTTGTTCTGAAATTCCGAATTTCCTACATCCAGTGCAACACTTGTCTATAGGCATAACAATTTTTGGAAGAGTTTGGTTATATGTTTGAAACTTGATCTACTCTTAAATCTATTGGCAAATACGTTTCTAATGCTCCTCCTGTTTAGAATCTCTGGCAGTTTTTCGTCACTGATGTGAGCCTAATTGAGTTATGACGATATCCCAAGACTTTAAGCACACTTCGAATCTTGCAAGAAACTTTTTGAATTACCTCTATTATTGCAGCTGTATTCCGTTTATTTTCTGAAGGGTCCCTCTCTAGGTCTGGATAATTATTAATTTAAACTAGATCTGTTTAATGCAATTTACTTTCTACATTTTAATCGATCCAATGCTCCTTTATCTGCTTCTTAGAATTTCGTCATTGCCTTCATCTGTAGTTATAGAGATCAAAAACTTAAAGTATATATAATAATGCTAAAAGAGAAATAACTGGAAAAACTCAGCAGATCTGATGGCATCTACCAGTTGTAATAAAGGATCTCCGGACCTGAAGCATTAACTCTGCTTTCTGTCCACCATGCTGCCAGACCTTCCTTGGCTGTTTGGCAATTTTTGCTTTTGTTTATGATATCCGGCATCTGCAGTTCTTTGATTTGTTGTAGTGATGCTCTTTGTCCTTTACATGTCCCATTGTTTTGTTGACTTTTCTTTTGGAGCTCAATCTGTTGAATACTAGTCTTCTCTCTGTCAGGAGAAAGTGAGGACTGCAGATGCTGGAGATCAGAGCTGAAAATATGTTGCTGGAAAAGTGCAGCAGGTCAGGCCTGACCTGCTGCGCTTTTCCAGCAACACATTTTCAGCTCTTCTCTCTGTCAGCCAGACTGATTTGGTAGCAGAACTGAGGAAGAGTCACTCGACCCGAAACATTAATTCTGATTTCTCTCCGCAGTGCTGCCAGATCTGCTGAGCTTTTTCCAACAATTTCTGTTTTTGTCTCTGATTTAATGCATCTGCAGTTCTTTCAGTTTTCATTTGGTAGCAAAATTGCATCTGAAAGTTCTTAGTTCAAGCCCCACTTAGGGCTCAAGCACAATCATCAAGGCTGATACTCCAGTGCATTACCGTGGGAATATTACACTATTGAGGGTGCTGTCTTTTAGATAAGACAATAAACTGAGATCCCATCTGCCTGCTTAAGTGGATGTACAAGATGCCATGGCAATATTTCAAAATAAAAACAGCAGAGGAGTTATCCCCTGTGTCATGGCCACTATTTATCCATCAGTCCAAATCACAAAAAAACAGATAATGTGACTATTATCACATTGCTGCTGTGGGGGTTTGCTGTGCAAAGTAATGTTTCCTGATTAACAGCAAGTGACTGCATTTCAAAAATACTTCATTGGCTGTCAAAGTAGTGAAAAATGCTACTTAAGTGCTAGTCATCTTCTAGCCATTCAAACTCACTTTAAAAAAATAAAAAGCCCTCTTTTGCTTTGACTATTTCTCCTGGTTAACCTGAGGTTATTTTTATGTGACAACAAAAAGAAATTGCTGGAAAACCTCAGCAGGTCTGGCAACATCCTTGGAGAGAAAGCAGAGTTGACATATCTAGTCCAGTTACCCTTCAGTCTCTAGAACTCTCCAGTTCTGAAAAAGAGTCACTGAACTCAAAATATTTTTCTCTACTTTTTCTCTGCAGATGCTTATTTTGGACCTCCTCCTTCAGTAATTTCTGTTTTGTTTTCTGATTTCTAACATCCGCAGTTCTTTTTGTTTTTATATTTCCTTGTTTAGACTTACTGTTATTTATCTAAGCAACCTCTGTTCCTGCTGTGATATTTTCAGATGGCATTCCCCCTATTTCATATTGAACTGTTTTCTCTTTCTTTATTGTTTCAATTTGCTAACTTTACTATCTGATTAGATATTCTCGACATTGTGTGCTTTCGTGCTCCAGGTCCTTTATAGCATCCTTGCACCACCACTCACTCGTTTTCATTGAATTTAGTTTTTATTGCACAGGTACCCAACTCTTTGAATGCTGAAGAGCACAAACCCCTTTTATATTTGCAGTACAAAATGCTGGAAATTCCTAATGAATGTCATTCTGTAACAAATACTAAAGTTCTATATACTGACACTACTCAATTCTTATATTTTGAAACAAAACTGAATGAATACTTTTAACAATATAGGAGGAATGCTTAACCCTTCTTAGTACTAATCTTATTGTCTGCTTGATTTCCAGTAGTATGGTCAGAAATTTGATTATGAAACCAGGAAGTCTAATTTTGTATGAAGCATTCCCCGCACCAGTCCCAAACCATAACCAATTTTTCAAATTATTGACTGACTAACTCCATCCCACCCTGTTTCAAGAGAGCTGAATGAACACATTTTGTACTTAGCGTTTGAAAGAGGGGGCCAGAGATATTTGTGTTTATGCAAATCTTTGAAGATCGTAGTAGAAGTTGACATCGTTTTTAAAATGTAGCACTTAGAAAGCTTTACATGTAGCTTTACATACAGGTACAGAGTACAAAATGAATGAAATTATGCTGTAAGTCTTATGAATCACTGGTGATGTTCCAGCTGGGATATGCTTTGACTGCAAATCAAAGTTTAAGAAACACAGGAAGTTTATTAGAATAGTTCCAAAGATATGGAAATTCTTCATAAAAAGATGAAAATTTCAGGCTTTTTGCTCTCTGAGCAGAGAAGGTTACAAGGGTATATTGTATAAGTGCTGAAAATGTGTTGCTGGAAAAGCGCAGCAGGTCAGGCAGCATCCAAGGAGCAGGAGAATCGACGTTTTAGGCATGAGCCCTTCTTCAGGAATGAGGAAAGTGTGCCAAGCAGGCTAAGATAAAAGGTAGGGAGAAGGGACTTGGGGGAGGGAAATGCGACAGGTGGAAGGAGATGAAGGTGAGGGTGATAGGTCGGAGTGGGGGTGGGGGCGGAGAGGTCAGGAAGAAGATTGCAG
>NC_057713.1:111564573-111574540 GCF_004010195.1 Chiloscyllium plagiosum | reverse complement strand
CAACCCCTCTCCGGCCTATCACCCTCACCTTAACCTCCTTCCACCTATCGCATTTCCAACGCCCCTCCCCCAAGTCCCTTCTCCCTACTTTTTACCTTAGCCTGCTGGACACACTTTCCTCATTCCTGAAGAAGGGCTCATGCCCAAAACGTCGATTCTTCTGCTCCTTGGATGCTGCCTGACCTGCTGAGCTTTTCCAGCAACACATTTTCAGCTCTGATCTCCAGCATCTGCAGTCCTCACTTTCTCCTATTTAGTATAAGTTTTTGATCTCTTAAAAAGTTTTGAAAGAGTTAATAAGGAGAAATTGTTTCCAGTAACAGAAGAGTCAGTAACTGGAGGACCCAAACCTGAGATTATTGATAAAAGAACCAGAGGCAAGATGAGTTATTTTCAACTGCAGGATGTGTTCTGAAACGCACTGCCTAAAAGGCTGCTGGAACAATTCCATGAACAAATTCAAAAAGGAATTGGACAAATATTTCAATGGAAGAATTTACACATCTATATGAAAAGCCCAGTAATGTGAAACAATTTTTGAGTAGCTCTTTCAAAATGCTAGCACATGAACAATGGGCTCATGGTTTGCATTTGTTCTATAGCAAACTGACTAGCCTTGCATGAATATTGTTCTATCATTTCATTTGACTAAGTTTGTCCTCAAATCTAGAGGGTATTGAAGGTACGAATCCAACTGTTCAATTCCTTTTGTTCAAATCTATCCAGTTGCATTTCGTAGATTATGGAATAAGAATCCCCTCAACACAAAAATGAGTCCATTTTACAAATTTGTGTCAGTGCTTATCTTCCCAACCAGGGAGCACAAATTGGAAATTCAGGCAACCAGGCAACATATAGTACAAGCTTTCAGTCTTAGTTGCTAGAAGGTCTACTGAGTCACTGACTTCACACTTGAACTTTGGATGTACACAGCCGCTATCAAAGTACAACATTATAGTGGGCTTTTAGTAAACTGTACCCGAAAAAGCTTTGGCAACAAAACTGAATGAATACTTTTAACAATATAGGAGGAATGCTTAACCCCTCTTAGTATTAATCTTATTATCTGCTTGATTTCCAGTAGTGTGGTCAGAAATTTGATTATGAAACCAGGAAGTCTCATTTTGTATGAAGCATTCCCTGCACCCGTCCCAAACCATAACCAATTTTTCAAATTATTGACTGACTAACCCCATCCCACCCAGTTTCAAGAGAGCTGAATGAACACATTTTGTACTTAAAGAAGTGAACAGAATTGCCTAATTAACAAGTTAACGACAAAGTGGACAGACTGTATACTGTAACTTGGAGATCTAGACAACCAGCATCGGAATGAACATTTAAATTTAAATAATCTTGTTAAAATGTTTAGTAAAGAAATGGACCAACTGCTTGTTCTTGGCACATATTATGGTGTCTGAGTAGTGATGTTTACTTGTGATTAGTTTAGTTTGGTTTATCTTAGAATCATCATAGAATCCCTACTGTGTGCAGACAGGCCATTTGGCCCACCGGTCCACACTGACTCTCCGAAGAGTATCCCACCCAGACCCATTCCCCTAACCTATTACTCTACTTTTCCCCTGACTAATGCACCTACACATTCCTGAACACTATAGGCGATTTAGCTTGGCCAGTTCACCTAACCTGATCATCTTTAGACTGCGGGTGGAAACCGGAGCACCCAGAGGAAACCCACATAGATACGGGGAGAATGTGCAAACTCCACACAGACCGTCGCCCGAGGTGGAAATCAAACCTGGGTCCCTGGTGCTGTGAGGCAGCAGTGCTAGCCACTGAGCCACCGTGCCACTCATGGTTCACTGCAACCAAGTTTTATCTGAGCTGTAAGAGTGCCTCTCTGTAAGAGTGCCTCTCTGGCCAAGGAGTAGGGTGAATCTGACTAGATTTTTAGCAGTGCCAGTAATAGCAAGACCGGTACAGTTGTGTGAATCACTTGTTGAAGTACTACAGTAACTATTGGTCATTTGGTAATAAAACTGCATTTTCAAATGAAGAATAGTTCTTTTAGATGAAAGGATTTCATGCCATATTTCTTTCCAAAATTATTCTTCAAAATGTAGAAAAGGTTTGTGTTTTCATCTTTCACCCATGTTCAAAGCAGTCTTTAGTGCAATTCACGTTCAAGTGGTTTTATGAAAATTTGCAAAAGAAAAGGAGGGTTTCTTTCGTCAGAGGAAACATGCAGATTTACAAAGAATAGCAACTAGCTGAGACTTGAACTTAGTTTTGTTAATATTAGCTAAGAATTTTGAAATATTACTAGAGCAGTGATAGAAGTGAATTGTGTAGTAGAGTTTCCAGAGTGCATGCACATTACATGAGATGTATTGGAGCAGGACAAGGCATAACCCTTTCACCCACACTTCTAGTCTTGATTCCATTGTGTAATGAGCTTCTCAGATTTCAGTTTCTGTCAATTCTCTATCATTTAATTGAGAAACACAACATATTGTGGGAAGTATAAATGTTACCATGGCTTTTCGAACTTGCTGCTGAGCCATTGTGTACATTTCACAGCTGGATTAATGATTGTTCTGCCCTAGTATAACCAGTTAAATGGTTCATTAGTTGCCTGAAAAGTGTTAAAAATAACCATTACAATGGCATCATGATAGGTTGCTTTCTCTAGTTGAACAGAATACAAGGCTTGCAACCATAAACTGCTATTTTATTTGTGAGTTATACGTTATTATTAAATATTGATAATTAACCATTTTTTCAGCCAAAGTGAAAAGTAAAACCCTTTTCCTTGCAAACAGTTTTGGCTTGTTGAACTTCTCTTATGGGGTAATTTATTTGTATTTTGTTTCTTTTGTCTTTAATTCACCCAAACTTGAACAGAGAGAAAGTAACGATGGATGTCAGGATGCATTATTGAATTTGGTGATTGAATTACTTTCACAGAACATTTCCCTTGATCTCCAAAATCTGTATTATCCATAGTTTGAATCCTGTTCTGAACAACATCCAAATTGTTCACCTTATTATGTACATCACTTAACTGACTTAGTGTACTCCTCGGGATGCTTACCAAATTAGATTAGATGTGTTGATGTCTGTTTTATTTTCTTTGGATGCTTTCATTGAAAACATTTCATTATTTTGCTTTCCATCTATGGACTTTGAAAATTACACCATTGGTGGCTTCAGAGGATTATGGGATAGACAAGAAAGTAGAGTTGAGCCCATAATCAGATAAATCATAATCCTCTTGTGATGGAGCAGGCTTGAGGGCTTGAATTACCTACTCCTAATTTCAGATGGTATATTTTTATTTCGTATGATATTTTTTAGTTATGACCTCATAACAGTAAGATCTGCACTTCTAATTTCAGCTGCACAATTTGTTCATTCACTGACTGTGTCAACCTCCTTTATAGTAATGATGTAGCTTCTTAAATGGTGTACACAGATGTCTATGTGACTAATGCATCACCAATAGCATTGCACCTTGGCTGCCGTGTCTTGGTTAGTTTGTGGGCTTCCTTGTAAAGGCATTCTCTGTCTTTTCGCAGAGGTTTGTGAGAAACCCTCTCCTTTGCCAGCAGTTTTATAATTGTTACTAATCTGAAGTTCAATATCATCTTGCTTGAAATCCATTGATTCTTTGTACTGTGGCTAGTAATTGCAGCTACCTCTTAGGTTTGCAAGCCAGTTAGTAAACTCGTGACCCTAAGAAAGCTTAGACTTTGGTTGTCCTTTGTAATGTGTATCTACATCAGAGGTGAAAAAAGACCTGAAACTAATTTAAATAGCTGAAATATGAGCTTGCACTAAACAAAGCTAATCAGCTGTTGGATGACGCTACATTTAACTGCCACAATCCAACAGCCAGTTGCTGTAAACACAATTTAATATTTTAGATAACGTTCTGTAAGTTCTCTGACATTCAGCAATAATACCTCTCTACAGAACTCCATCTAATCACTCTCCTTGCACCTATTCTTCTCCATTTATCAAATTATATGTTATAAATGCACTACATAAGCATACTTAAATGTAAGCTGTAATTTTATTCAAGTATTAACAGGGTTCGCTGCAAACTATGTTTAATAAACCTGACTCTGGACCAGATCCAGATTTTTAGTATCACTTTTAAACTGAGTGTATACCAAAATCTTTCCCTGTGCCCTAGTAAGATGATGAAAATTATAGTGGAATGGAAGTGAAATTAGGGTTGAAATGAGCAAACATTTTATTGAAGCAGAATCTTTTAAAGCCAAATTTTAAAAATTTTGGGCTGTTTTCAAATGAATGAAACTCAAAAATGTGATACTGTTCCATCAAAGCATTACTGGTTTCTATAGGTATTCACATTGATTAACTCATTCATTGATTAACATGGGCTATGTGCAAGATGTTCAGTTTTCAGCAATACCTGTTGTAGTTCAGCCATAACTTGATGCTCACTTTAAACTGATCTAGTTCAAGTGTCTATGTTTTGTAATCATTGTTTTAAAAATCGTTTACATCTTAAATCAGTATTACAGCAATTGGTATCTTTGAAGGAAATTGTAGCAGTATTTTAAAGGACATGAACAAACTTTATAATAGTGTCATGATTTGGAGGTGCCGGTGTTGGACTGGGGTGTACAAAGTTAAAAATCACAAAACACCAGGTGATCGTCCAACAGGTTTAATTGGAAGCACACTAGCCTTACAACTGTGACCTCCACAACCACTAGCTCTGAAAGCTAGTGCTTCCAATTAAACCTGTTGGACTATCACCTGGTGTTGTGTGTGATTTTTAACTTTATAATAGTGTGTCATTTAGTCTTGACATGGTGCTGATTTCTAAAGTTTTTTAACTGAGCACAATATCAGACTAAACACTACTGCTGAAGTCTGGTTTCTAATGGATAAAATCAGTTTAGGAGTATGGATTGAATTGACAGAAACATCGCAATTTCTGTAATTTCATTTTCCCAGCTTGGTAATAACTACAGTATATTAAGGGAACAGGATTCGAGCGCACCCCTGCTCTCAGATAAATATAGTAGAATGTAAGGGATAAGACCTTGGCCTTGGCGAAGTTCTTAACACTCCTGGTTTGGAATCAGCAGGTCATGGGTTCAAGCCCCACTTCAGAGACTAGAGCACATAATCATTGCTGAAACTTCAATGTGCTGGGGATGGTACTGTTGAAAATACCTGTACCTTCTTTCAGGTTAACTTTAAATTGGAGATCTCCTCTGTCAAGTTCAAGTTTCCATGGCCCAATTTAAAGGAAGGAAAGATAATTCTTCATGTATCCTGGCCAATATTTGTCCCTTGACCAGTACAGACAAAAAGCCTATAATCTGATCATTTATCTCTCTTTTTATTTGGTACAACTTGGCTGTCACATTTCTGAAGTAACCCATTGGTTCGGATGTCCGGAGATGCATATCAATTTCTTTCTTTCATCTTTGCCCAGAAATACGTTTGATGCCCTTTCTCCAATAACTACTCAAAAACACATTAGACAGGATTAATTATTAGCTACTTTCAAGGCCAGTGTTCATTTTTCAGGAAACATTCCACTGTCACAATTTTTATTTTCGTTGGTAAAGGAAGTTTTGAGCAGAGCAATTGACTGTTAGTAATTCCATTACAGAAATGTAAGATGAAGGGTGACATCTTTAATGTAGTTTGCAGAACCTGGGGTGAAACTTGCAGCAAATGTAGCATATTCCTTCTCCATTTTGATAATAAGACTTTCGGTAGTTTGAATAATCAGTCTGCCCTGATAATATTTAAACATTGCAATTTGGCTTGACAGCCATTTTTACCTCTAAATGAATCCATACTTGCCCATTGCATCCAAAATTAATTCCAATATTGTGCTTTTGGAGAGAATTGAAGCCTGTCCACTGATTAGAATAATTTCATTTGAAAATATTATCTGCAAGAATCTTTTTAATAAATTGAGGTCATAACAAACCACTACACTTCAAGATGGTTTAGTCATGTTAGGATGTTCCTCTGAGGTATAGGGTATAACGTAAGTGCAGAACATTTTTCCAAATGATCCTTAATAATACTCAGCATTTTGCCTTTTTGTTATTAACTCATATTTATCAAAATTTTCGATATCCATCGAGCAATGTGCCTTCAAATTTCAAGTTGCAAACTCAGGTTTACCTTGGTTTTCCAAATGTTAGGAGGAGTTGAGGAATAGATATTGTCTATTTGATATTGCCCTGTCGGCCTGCTGTTTTGATTAACTTCCTAACCAACTGCTATCCATTTCAAAAGTAGAAAGCTTGTTTCCTGAAACCTTGACTTGCAGTTCCAACCACCCCCTTTCAATACTTTGTTGGGGAATTTACCCTGATACAAACAATATTTCTTCTCCCAATCTATCCATATATAGAATCATAGAGTTATACTGAATGAAATAGACCCTTTGGTCCAACTCTTTTGTGCCGACCAGATATCCTAAACTGATCTGGTCCCACTTGCCAGCATCTAAGCCCTTAAGTATTCATGTACTTGTCCAGATGCCTTTTAAATGTTGTAATTGTACCAGCCTCCACCACCTTTGACAGTTCATTCTATACATGCACAACCCTCTGCTTGAAAATGTTGCCCCTCAGGTCCCTTTTAAATCTTTCCCCTCTCATCTTAAACCTATGGCCTCTAGTTTTGGACTCCACTACCTTGGGAGAAGTACCTTGGCTATTCACCTTATTGATGCCCCTCATGATCTTATTAACCTCTATAAGGTCACCCCTTAGCATCTGCTGCTCCAGGGAAAGATGTCCCAGCTCATTCAAGTCTGGCCTCATAATTCAAACCATCCAATCACAGCAATGTCCTTAACTCTTCTCTGAACCTTTCCAGCATCTTCCTATACCAGTAGTTCCTGTACCTTTTCCTACTGTTGACAGTGCATAAAAAACATGGTTATGCAAGTACCATTGCATTCCCAAATCAAAGGAACCCACATCATTTGTATTATTAAAGTTTGTCAGAGCTGAACATTCCCACTAAAGTATTTTAAACAATGCCAAAACTAGTGACACCGGTTCTATCCCACCAGTGAAGGATTTGTAGTAAAGCAAATCTTGTTTTGAAATTGTAGTTAGCTTTGTAGAGTTTGTTCATACTCTATTAACATAGTGCTCTCAAGAAAAATGAAGAAATGAATTGTAAAACTTGGTTAAACCAAAATACATTGTCTGCAAATGTTTGCAATGAAGCGTATTGAAGTTTAGGAGAACAGAAAATGAAGTGTTTTTGCACAGTTATTTACCAGTGCTGCCTTTAAAAAAAATTAATGGAGGAGATGGTGTAAAGTAATGTTGCTAAATTAGTAATACAGAGGTCCAGGCTCTTAATGTGGCAGCAGAGGAAATTTAAATTCAGTTAACAATTGAAAATTAGTCTTGAAAGATCCATCTAGTTTTTTTATGGAGGGAAATTTGCCATCAGGCCTCTGTGACTCCAGGCCTACAGCAATGTGCTTGCCAATTAACTGCTCTCTGAAATAGTCTAGCAAGCCACTCAGTTCAAGGACAGTGAGGGATGGGCAACAACCTCACTAGCAATGCCCATATCCCATAAAAGAATACAACATTTAAAAAAATGATATTTAAGCATTGATTGCAGAAAATTGCAGAAATGTTTCCATCACAAGTTAATATGTTTGCTTTCAGTTAAAGGAGAAGGAACAATGGTGAGTGGGAGGGAGAATTTAAAACATCTTTTAGAATTTGTCTTAAAGGTCCTCTTGTTTTTTGGGGGTGGAGTACTTTAATAAAGTAAACTTTCCTTCTCCTTTTGTGGATTAAAATTTGTACTACAACAGTGAGAGTAAATAGTTATATTGTGTAAGTATTTGATGCTGGGAGTCTTTTTAAAAAAACTTGTATAAATATAACAACACAAATGCAAGATCTAATAATCTTCTGGACTGAGACTTTGGTTTAAATGAGCAATGTGTATTTTCTTACTTCAGTAATAGCGTTGCTCTATATTTTTTGCAACATGTTAAAAAGAATGAAGCCATGTCTACAATATGACAATCATTTAAATGTATAAAGTAAACTGAAATTTATTATTTTAATAATCCTTGAGATTAAAAATATTCAATGAAGTGTTTAATTCATGGTCTGGAGCTGAAATATTTATAGTGTATAAGCTATTTAAAATTTTTGAAGGATTTTGTTATACAACTTTATAGAGAAAATGCCATATGAAAGTATTAATGCATGAAAACTAATAGATAATTCTCAAATTAAACTGAAGTCCATTTTTAGAATGTATGACAGTGTACTATTGAGCTGAATGCTGTGTGCCATTTTAGCTCTACTTTTGTTCTTTATTTTTGTACTTTGTGCACACAAGGCCTATCTTTTATATGAAGTTATTTGTATATCTTCAGTATTACGTTGTAGGTGCCTTCATGAGATTTTTTTTAAAAAATGGAATACAATTTTAGATTTTGTAAACGTTTAGGCACTTATTGTAGACCTCAATTTATCATAGTACAAGGGTGTGTTCTCCTTGGAAAAATATTAGTATTTATGTTACACATTTAAATCCGATTAAAGGAATATTTTAAAAGAATCGAGTGCTTCTGTCACATTGATTTGCATTCTTAATTTTCATAAATAAAAAATGGTTATATAAAATACTTAATAGCCAGCAGTATGTCGTAGAAATAATTATTTTATTTGTTGTATACAGTAAGATAGGTATTTCACTTTCCAGCACTTCTTTTCCGATTAGTTTATTGTTAAATTGCAGACTACCTTATTATGTTTGTCTAGGGCTCAGCAGTGATTCAATTTGTTCCCACCAAGACATATTATACCTGGGGCTGTAGTTTTAAAATTCCTTGCATCTTGGTCCTGACACTAACCATGAAGAGGGAATCCATTGTGAGAGTCTATTTGCAGGTTTAAAATGGCAGCACTGCATGATGTGCAAATCTGGTCAATTGGTACCACATCCACACCCTCCATGACCAACACTCAGTAGTGATGTGCACAATTTACAAGATGCAGTGAAGAAATTCACCAAGATTCCTTAGACAGCATCTTCCAAACCTACAGCCACTTGTATCTAGAAGGTATCTTGTATCAAGGGCAGCAGATGCATGGAAACAACACCATTTGTTCCTATCTAAACCACTCATGATCCTGAACTGGAAATATATTATTGTTCCATCATTGTGGCTGGGTCAAAATCTTGGAATGTTATCATTAATGGCATTGTGGATCTAACTGCAGTATGTGGACTGTAGCAGTTCAAGAGACCAGCTCACCACCACCTTCTTAGAGGCAAGTAGGGACAGGCAATGAATGCTGGCCCAGCCAACGACATCCATATCTCTCAAGTAAACAAAAAACAGAGCCAAGTATAATTTAATAAATTTAATGGGTTTCTTGATACAATCATGTGTTTGTGGGGGAACTGTGTGCACACATGATGCAAAAGCTGGTATTTAAAGGAATCATTCAGTTCTACAAAGGATGACTAAGGAAATGGCTGAGAAAAGTATGAAGAAGAGTCACTGCTATGAGAGGGATGGTGGCTCGAGTTCTCAGGTGGTTTCCTGTACATACAAACTACACTGTCAGTACGCACATTCAGATTATGCATTGTCAAGATGTATACACACTGTTGGACTGTACACTAAGACTACATATAAACTGCCAGACTGTACACATTCACAGACAGTACTCATTCACTATCAAGAGTGTGCACACTACAGATTTACTGTCAGACTACACACAGATTGGATACATTCACCTTCAGTCTGCACAGATTCACAGACTACACTTTCACTGTCAGATTACACACAGACTGTACGCAGACTATATATTCACTGTCAGTGTGCACAGATTGTACACAGACTATACACATTTGCTCTCAGACTGTACACATTCACAGACGACACATTGTCAGAATGTACACACTGTCAGAATGTATGCATTCACTGTCAGTACAAATT
>NC_057713.1:111558707-111564073 GCF_004010195.1 Chiloscyllium plagiosum | reverse complement strand
GAATACTGAGTACTGGGCTAATAGTAAGATTCTTGGTAGTGTGGATGAGCAGAGAGATCTCTGTGTCCATGTACATAGATCCCTGAAAGTTGTCACCCAAGTAGCGTTAAGAAGGCTAGCTTTTATTATTAGAGGGATTGAGTTTCGGAGCCATGAGGTCATGCTGAGCTGTGCAAAATTCTGGTGCAGCCACATTTGGAGTATTGTGTACAGTTTTGGTCATCGCATTATGGGCCAGCACGATGGCTCAGTGGTTAGAATTGCTGCCTCATAGCATCAGCAACCCGGCTTCGATTCAGCCTCGATGACTGTGTGTGTGGAGTTTGCACATTCTCCCTGTGTCGGCATGGGTTTCCTCCAGGTGCTCCAGTTCCCTCCCACAATCCAAAGATGTGCAGGTCAGGTGACATGGCCATGCTAAATTGCTCATAGTGTTCAGAGATGTATAGGTTAGGTGCATGAGTCTGAACTAAATAGAGGGGAATGGGTCGGTGTGGACTTGTTGGGCAGAAGGGCCTGTTTCCACATACGGATTCTAATTCAATAGGGATTCTATATATAGGAAGGATGTGGAAGCATTAGAAAGGATGAAGAGGAGATTTACTAGGTTGCCTGTTATGGAGGGAAAGTCTTATGAAGAAAGACTGAGGGACTTGAGGCTGTTTTGATTAGAGAGAAGGAGGTTGAGAGGTCACGTAATAGAGACACATAAGATAATCAAAAGTTTAGATAGGGTGGACAGCGAGAGCCATTTTCCTTGGATGGTGATGGCTGATATGAGGGGTGATAGATACAGGACAGGTATCAGAGGTAAGTTCTTTACTCAGAGTAAGTCTGCAACTTTAGTAGAGATAGTAGAGAATCTGTGTGGGATTGGGGGGGGGGGGGGGGGGGGGTGCGGAGGAGTAGAGATAGATCAGTTAGTCACTGCAGAACTCCTAGCCTTTGACCTTCTGTAGCCATAGTATTTACATGGCTGGTCCAATTCAATTTCTGGTCAGTAATAATTCCTGGGATTGTTAATTTTGGAATATTCTGTAATAGTAATGCCATTTTGTATCAAAGGGTAATGGTTGGATTCTCTCTTGTTGGAGATGGTCATTACCTGGCACCTGTGTGGCACAGATGTTGCTATGCATGTAAAGTGTTTCTGCATATGGACTGCTTCAGTAATTTGTGGAGTTGCAAGTTATGCTGAACATTGTGCATTTATCAATGAACATCCCTACTGCTAGCCATGAGATGGCAGGGATGTAATTGAAACAGCTATAGATGTTAGGGCCTAGGACATGATCCTGAGGAATTTCTTCAGTGATGCTCTGGAGCTGTGGAGATTAACTTTCAACAACCAGAATCACCACCTTTGGGCCAGGTATGACTCTAGCCACTGGAGAGTTTCCTAATTGCCTTTGACTCCAGTTCTGTTAAGGTTCCTTGATACACTTAGTCAAATGATGCCTTAATATCAAGGGAATGCACTTTCAACTCACTTCTGGATTTCATCTCCTTTGTCCATCTTTGAATCAAGGCTGTAACGTGGTCAGGAGCTAGCAAAACCCAGACTGAGCATCAGTGAGCAGTTTGTTCTTTTCCTTCTAAGTCATTGGTGCTTGTTGAATCAGCATGTTCTTCCTCACATCTAATCAGTTTCTCTTACACAGTGCTTAAGATCTATATTTCCTAATTCTTGTACCATCAGCTCACAGGAGCAGCTGTTTTGCTAACATTATGTAAATGTTCATCTTATCCACCTCTATCAAATCTCTGCTCAATCTCCTTGAACACTAGCTTCTCCGACCTCACAATGGAGCTAAATTCCCCCATCTCTGGTATCTCTTCTGCAGCTTCTTGAGGACTTTCACATCCTTCCTAAAGTTCTGTGCCCAGAACTGGAAACAGTTGTGACCTTAACCAGAGGTGCATAGTTTTTTAGCATAACATTCCTGTTTCTGTACTTCATGCCTTTTTTTGGAAAGCCTTGAGATCTCCTCCTGTGTTGATAACCACACTCTTGTAACCTGCCACCCTCCGAGATCTGTGTACATAAATCCCCATGTCCCTCTTTTCCTAAACACTCTTTTGGAGTATACTATTAAGTACATAATGCCTTTTCACATTTTTTTCTGTCAAAATGCATCATGTCTCACTTCTGAATGTTCACCTAGATTTTCTGCTCGAAGCCTGAGCTGCGACTTAGTCCCCGGCTTTCTCTTAGGTAGGCATGCCACTACTGACACTTCAGGTTGAAAAATTGGAAATGTGCATGTCAGTTTTCTGGGAGAATAGGCAATCATTGAAAGGTGCCTCGAAAACAAAATACAGCCCTCCCTAATGCTGCAATGAAGTGGATAACCTCACATTTTTCCACATTATATTCCATCTGCCATGTACTTGCCTATCACTAAGCCTGACCAAATCTTGCAGAAACTGTTTAACATTTTCATCACACCATCCGTTTTCACTTGGCTCTGTACCATTTGCAAGTTTGAAAGTATTACATTTGTTCCTCTCATCCAGTTTATTAATATGCTTTGTAAGCAACTGGGTGCCAAGTACTGATCCTTGTGGTACCCAACTGTTCACAGGCTGCTATCTTGAGAATGACCCATTTATTCCAACTGTTTTCTGCCTGTAAGCCAATCTTTATGCTGTGTCAGTGTATTATCTTCTATGTCGTGCTTTGATTTTACGAACCAACCTCTGGTGGGAGGGACCATATCAAAAGCTTTCTGAAAATTCAAGTGTACTTCATCCATTGACATCCCTTTCTGAATTCTGTTAGAACATCCTCAAAAAACTTCAACAAGATCGTCAAATTCAATTTTCCTTTCACAAATCGACATTGACTATGCTCAATCTGACCACTCTTCTTCAGATCACCCATTTACACTATCCTTTATTCTGCATATTCGAACTTTCTCTACTACTGATGTTCCTTGCTTTCTTTCTTGCCCCCTCTTAAATAATGTTGTGACATGATTCTAACCTGGAGGAATACTTCTTGAATTAATAACATTTTAAAAGATAATTAATATATTGACTATTTTTCCAACCAGCAACAGCATCACTCTGGGATGTAGAATATTGGGTCCTGGGGGTTTATGAACCTTCAGCCTTATTAGTTTGTGTAATTATGCTGAGCCATGCATGTACACTCGAATATTCTTCTGCTAATGAAAGACTAGATCATGTAATGGGCCATTTAACAAGAACATTGTGATGAGGTTTCTCTGTGTGAACACTACACCCACAAGATCTCTGTAGAATACTGTTTCATAGAGTCATACAGCACGGAAAGAGATGCGAAAGTGAGTGGAGTGCGAAGTGTTTTGATAGGAAGTAAAGAATGATAGTAGCCATTGATCAAAACATGTAAAATTATTGGGTATCCTTATTTGCTGATACTCTGGGCTGTCTTAGCAAATCTACAGTGCATTTCTTTCAAATATATTGAGGATTCTAAATTGGTAAGTGAACTATAATTATACAATTACTAAAGTCATAAACCCTTAATCAGTTACATACTGTTGAATAGTGGATAAATATTTTACAGTTAATGTTGCAATTGCACCTCTAACATTAAAAAAATTTAAATGTCGATGTTACCTGAATCAGAAATGGTTACCGAATGCAGCACAGAAGGAGATCACTTGTCCCATCATGCTGATGCCAGCTTTTTGAAGGAGTTACTAATTTGGTTCCAGTGCCTTGCTCTGTCCCTATTGCTGTACATTTGTCCTTTATAAATTGTACAACTGCATTTTCAAAGTCTTATCTAACCCTTGCTCCTCACCTTCTGCCACAATATTTCAGCAGTTATTGAGTTACCCATCTCCACCTTTGATGACCTGTGTTGTGCTGGCACTCTTCCAACTGTAAGACGGGATAAACACACATGGTAATAATCCATTTAGATGAGGTGTCTTCATTTGGCACTGATTTGCTGTAAAAGACCAATATTTGGGAGACATGTTCTGCCAAAAGTGACGGTTGAAGCTGCCAAATAATGTAGGCTAGATTAGAGTGGTGCTGGAAAAGCACAGCAGTTCAGGCAGCATCCGAGGAGCAGTAAAATCAATGTTTCGGGCAAAAGCCCTTCATCAGGAATACAGGTGGAGAGATAAATGAGAGGAGGATGGGGGTGGGTTGGTGCGGGTGTCCCAGAAATGTTCCCTAAAGCGCTCTGCTAGGAGGCATCCAGTCTCCCCAATGTAGAGGAGACCGCATGGGGAGCAACAGATACAATAAATGATATTAGTGGATGTGCAGGTAAAACTTTGATGGATGTGGAAGGGCCTTGGATGGAGGTGTGGGCGCAGGTTTTGCAATTCCTGCGGTGGCAGGGGAAGGTGCCAGGATGGGAGGGTGGGTTGTAGGGGGCGTGGATTTGACCAGGTAGTCACGGAGGGAACAGTCTTTGAGGAAGGCGGAAAGGGGTGGGGAGGGAAATATATCCCTGGTGGTGGGGTCCATTTGGAGGTGGACCCTGGTTTTTGGAGGTGGAATCTGGTTTCCAGCATCTGCAGTCATTGCAGGGGCGTTCTGTCCTTGTTACGGTTGGAGGGGTGGGGTCTGAGGGGGGAGGTGTGGACAGGATGCATTCGAGGACAACTTTAACCATGTGGGAAAGGAAATTGCGGTCTCTAAAGAAGCAGGCCATTTGGTGTGTTCAGTGGTGGAACTGGTCCTCCTGGGAGCAGATACGGCGGAGGAATTGGGAATACGGGATGGCATTTTTGCAGGAGGTAGAGTGGGAAGAGGTGTAATCCAGGTAGTTGTGGGAGTCGGTGGGTTTGTAAAAAAATGTCGGTGTCAAGTCAGTCGTCATTAATGGAGATGGAGAGGTCCAGGAAGAGGGGTGGGGGGGATGAGGCGGAGGGTGTCAGAGATGGGCCAGGTAAACTTAAGGTCAGGATGGAATGTGTTGGTGAAGTTGATGAATTGCTCAACCTCCTCGTGGGAGCACGAGGTGGCGCCAATGCAGTCATCAATGTAGCGGAGGAAGAGGTGGGGAGTGGTGCCAGTGTAATTACGGAAGATCAACTAGTCTACGTAGCCAACAAAGAGACAGGCATAGCCGGGGCCCATACGTGTGCCCATGGCTACCCCATTGGTCTGGAGGAAGTGGGAGGATTCAAAGGAGAAATTGTTAAGAATGAGGACGAGTTTAGCCAAACGAAAGAGAGTGTTGGTGGAAGGGTTCTGTTGGGGACGTCTGGAGAGGAAAAAACGGAGGCCTTGGAGGCCCTGGTCATGGCGGATGGAGGTGTAGAGGGATTGGATATCCATGGTGAAGATGAGGTGTTGGGGGCCGGGGAAACGGAAGTCTTGGAGGAGGTGGAGGGCGTGGGTGATGTCTCGAACGT
>NC_057713.1:111547017-111557711 GCF_004010195.1 Chiloscyllium plagiosum | reverse complement strand
GCGAAGGGGTCCTCGGAAGGTGGGCGGGGGTCCTGATTGTGAAAGTAAGCTCGGAGGCGGCGGAAGAAGTGTTCAACGTCACGCCGTGTATTAAATTCATTGATGCGTGGGCGGAGGGGGATGAAGGTGAGTCCTTTGCTGAGGACTAATCATTCGTCCTCAGTAAGAGGTAGGTCGGAGAATGGTGAAAACTTGGCAGGGCTGGGAGCTGGCATCTCGTGTAGGTGTGGAACTGGGAGTGGGGGCCGAGCCTGTAACTGGAGTGGGCCTGGTGGTAGGGGGAATGGGGGTGGAGTCATGAGCAAGGGTGGTGTTCCCCTCAGGGTTCTGGGGGACAGGGATGGTGGCAGTGGGATCTGTGGGGGACATGTCAGCAGAATGCAGGTGAGTGGCGTTGGTGGGGGTTGAAGTGGTGGCAAACACGGCAGGGGGGGGGGGAGGGGCGGAAGTCACTGGGCGTGTGACATCAGCGATGATGTGAGGGGTGGAAGTGATGTCACGTGTGGTGCATGAGGAATTGGGGAGCGGAAGTGGCTGTGGAAGCGGCCATGATGGGGGGAGGGGCGGAAGTCACTGGGCGTGTGACATCAGCGATGATGTGAGGGGTGGAAGTGATGTCACGTGTGGTGCATGAGGAATTGGGGAGCGGAAGTGGCTGTGGAAGCGGCCATGATGGGGTGGAAGTGACATCATCAATCACCGTGGGGGTGGTGGCTGCACCAGCTGCATGGCGAATGGCATCCGAGCAGTTTGTAGGCTGTTTATTCCTGTTTTGCTGTTGTCAATCTTCAGTAGCAACTGGTCATGGTAATGTGCCTATCTCCCTCTTTCGCCAGCTAGTAACTCCCAGGTGCAGTTGCCGATGTTTGGGCCTTCATGTCATGTTTGCAAGCATCCTTGAATCAGAGACTTGGGAATTCCACTGGTCATCTAGCTCCAGCTACCTCACAAGAGGTTCTTGGTTTTCAACTATTAACCATCCTGTAGATGTACCCAGTACTTGAGCCACTGAAGCTACTTCTGTTTGGTTACTTCTAATACACCTGGGAGCTCTGCCTTCAAAAAGACTGCTAACTTCACGATTCTCTCCTGCCAGGATATACCCATAGTGTGACACAAATAAGATGTAAGTTACTGCAAAAGTTGGTAGTTGCAAGTCCCTCGTGTTTCAAAGCCACACAACAATGTGTTAAATATGTTAAAAATCTGAGCCTTCTAAACCATCTGTTTAGGCTGAGGGTTCATTTTGATGTTAGCCCATGCATGTTTCACAAGCTGACCCATCAGTGGTAGCTACTTCCTCTGTGTATGTAGTGACAGATTGCCCATCAGAGAGGTGCTAAGGTAAAAGGATTTACTAATCACTTAGACTGGTGTGTTATTTAGTATGATCAGACACACCTTGTCCCACGACCACAGTTTTCTTGATACATATTATTAAAAACAAATTACAGACTTTGAGAGACAGTCCATGAATCTTTGTAATAAGTTGCTGTGAGGATGATTAGCACAGCATGATCAGGATGCAATTATTTTCTTTTATTCCTGTCTCCATTTATCTGTAATCTCTCCAGCCATATGAGGCTCTAAGTTTTCTGCTGTCTTCGTTTTCAGGCCTCTTATGCATTCCAATTTTGATAGTGCCACCTGGGGTCTTTGGTTACCCAGGTCCAGCTTTGGAATTCCCTCCATAGACCCCTCTGAATTGCTGTCTCGCTTTTCTGTTTTAAGGCGCTCATTAAAACCTAGCTGTTGGTCCAAGCTTTTGGCCATCTGATCTAATCCTCCTTGTGAGACTTGATGTCATCTTTGTTTTGTAACACACCTTTTGAAGGGCCTTAAGGCATTTTTGCTGTATAAATATAAAATATATCAGTGTGTTCACTTTCTACAAAGATCTGAACATTTCAATCAATATAATCTCTGCATCTATTCCAGGTATGTAGACATGAATAGTTACTCGTTCATAAACAGATAACTTTCATGTCAGGACATCAACTTTGTGCTATGAAGAACCCATCTGTGATCCTATCCCATGACTGTTATATTCAGCAAGGGAGGAAACTTCTGATCACAAGCTCTTGTTAGAAATTGATTCACTTGCCTGGAGCAACTCTGTATCCCTATGCAATTAGCAAAAGCATAGAAACAGCATCTGGATGATACAGGGTGGCTGAAGGTTTGCTCCCATGTTATGACTCACTGGGATCGTGTGCTGAAAATCAAGTCATGCTATTCCTGAGTCATTGCAAAAGATAAAGGTTTTGAAAGAAGACAAAATTTCCCAATTTAACTGTCTTGTAGACCCAGGGTGACAAAGCATGGGCTAAGTTTCTGTACTTAATGAGAATGACTATTTATTGTATATAATTAAGCTCGAGCTGCAGTTGAGTCAGCATATAAACTACTAATTAAGATTCTAATTCCCTTATAAACTCTTCTTGCACAAATATGTGCACATACACGTGAGAAAGTGATGGGTTATGAATGGTGTGAAGAACTAACAAAGCAGTTCAGTTAGTTTGAGCGTTGCTGAGATGATACTTGTCTTGGTTAGAATGTTGCTTCTCAGTCATCTGTCTCTTGATGTTTTCACTGATTTGGAAGAGACAGGATAGTTGGTTCACTTCATAAGCCAGAGACCTTTGTTAAAAGTTGTAGCTCACATCAACTATTGAAGGAAAGATAAATGGGTTTTCTTCAGGCTTAAAGTGGCTTGCTGCAGGGAAAAGAGAGAGAGCTCCTAAACAGGTGGTGCTTCAAAGGCTTCTCTGAATCTTGTTGAAATCACCAAGCTGCTTAGCTATTGGAAAACAAATCCCACAATTATTGACAGGCAAATCTTTGTAATTAGTAACTGATTCCTGAAGAAGGGTTTATGCTGGAAATGTCGATTCTCCTGCTCCTTGGATGCTGCCTGACCTGCTGTGCTTTTCCAGCAACACATTTTTCAGCACTGATCGCTAGTAATAAACTAATCCACTACTCGTTGCCAACCGAAGTTCTGTTTATACACAACACATTGACTCCAGTTCACTTGCTACCACTGATGTCCCTACAGCTGGACATCACAGTGGATATCATGTTAAGAACATAAGAACTGGGAGCAGCAGTAGGAATTCAGCCCTTCTAGTCTACTCAGCCTGATCTTATCTTGGCCTCAACTCCACTTTCCCTCCTAGACTCCATAACCCCTCAATACATTACTAATTTAAAATCCCCTCTGTTTATCTCCTTAATGTCCTTACTCAATGTCCTAGCATCCACCCTTCTCTGGGGTGGTGAATTTCACAGATTCATTTCTCTTTGAGATTTTCTCATCTCAATTTTAAATCTGCTGCCCCATCCTAAAACTATGATCTCTAGTTCCATATTTCTCCACATGAGAAGTGCACGGGCCTAAACTGTTCAAACTCTGTTTATAAGAAAAGTGACTCATCTCTGGGATCAACTTAGCAAACCTTCAATGCAACTACACCCCTCCTCAAGAAAGGGGACCAAAATTGAATGCAGTACTCTAGATGTGGTCTCACTTATGCTTTTTACAGTTGTAGGAACATTCCTCTACTTCTACACAGTTCCTTTAGCAGTAAATACCAAAATTCTATTTACCTTCCTTATTACCCATTGTACCTGCATCCTAGTTTTCTGTGATTCAAGCATGATGAAACCCAGATTTCTCCACACCAAAGTACTGAGGTTTCTTTCCGTTTAGATAATTTTTTTTATTCCTCTGGCCAAAATGGATAACCTCACATTTAGCCACATTAACCTTTGTTTGTTAAATTTTCACCTAACCTATCCATATCCGTATGTAAATTTCTTGATTCTTCATTACAACTTACCTTTCCATCTATTTTGATGTCACTTGCAAATATAACTAGTACTTATTATGTCTTTTTGCATCCACGTCATTAATGTACACTAAATATTTGAGGCTTGAGGACTGAACCCTGTGGTACCAACTTGTTACATCTTGCCAACCAAAGGGAGACCTATTTATCTGTCTGTTAGTTAGCCAGTCCTCTATCCAAGCTAATAAATTTCCCTAACCCCTAATACCTTCTGTTCTAACTTTTTTGTACAGCACATCATCAAATAAGTTAAAAATCACACAACACCAGGTTATAGTCCAACAGGTTTAATTGGAAGCACACTAGCTTTCGGAGCTAGTGTGCTTCCAATTAAACCTGTTGGACTATAACCTGGTGTTGTGTGATTTTTAACTTTGTACACCCCAGTCCAACACCGGCATCTCCGAATCATCATCAAATAAAAGTTACTTGCTTTCAAACCGTGCAAGCAATTCTTGCAGTTTCTCGTTTTAAAACAATTCTTCACATTTCAGTCCAAAATAATTTAAAAAACAGGGAATCTTCAAGTGAGTAGTAATAATCAACTTAAATGGGGGGAGGGAAATAAATAGTGATGTCTTGAAATGAGTTCATGTTGTAGAAGAGGTGGTGCTGTATTTCCTTAAAACGCATGAAGGTAGCTCAATCATCAGGTCCTGATCCAGAGATTTCCACAACTTTACTGGAAGCTATGGAAGAGATTGCTGGGCCTCTTGCTGAGGTGTTTGTATCATTAACAGCCATGGGGGAAAGTGCTGGAAGTAATGTAGAGCCATTACTTAAGACTGAAAGGAAAAGACAGGGAACTCTACATCGATGAGCCTTACATCAGTGATGAGTAAGCTGTTGAAGGGGATTCTGAGGTACAGGATTTAAATACATTTGGAAAGGCAAAGACTGATTAGGGTTAGTCAACATGGCTTTGAGTGTGGGAAATTGGTTTTCACAAACTTGGTTGAGTTTTTTAAACAGATAAGTAAGATTAATCAAGGCAGAGCAGTAGACATTATCTCTATGAACTTCAGCAAGGTGTTCAACAAGGTTCTGCGTGCTAATCTGGTTAATAAGGTTAGATCACATGGAATCCAGGGGAAGTTAGCTAATTGGATACAAAATTGGTTTGGAGGTAGGAGACAGGGTGATGCTGGGGTTGTTTTTCAGTTTGAAGGCCAGTGATCAGCGGTGTACCGCAAGGATCAGTGCTGGGTCTGCTGCTTCTCATCATTTATATAAATGATTTGGATGTGAATGTAGGAGGTATGGTTAGTAAATGGATGGTGTCGTGAACAGTGGAGAGGATTATCTCAGATAACAATGACCTTGATCAGATAGGCAATAGGCTGAGGAGTGGCAGGTGGAGTTTAATTTAGATAAATGTGAGGTTTTACATTTTCCTAAGACAAACCAGGGCACGGCTTCTACGGTTAATGATAAAGCCCTGGTCGGTGTTGCTGAACTAAGAGACCTACGGATGCAAGGGCATAGTTCCTTGAAAGTTGAGTCGCAGGTAGACAGAATGGCGTAGAAGGCACACTTCCCTTCATTGGTCAGGACATTGAGTATAGGAGCTTGGATGTCATGTTGTGGCTGTAAAGGACATTGGTGAGGCCACATTCAGAATATTGCATGCAATTCTAGTTGCCCTTCCACAGGAAAGATGTTGTTAGACCTGAAATGGTGCAGAAAAGATTTACAAGGATGTTGTCAGGACTGGAGGGTTTGAGATATAGGGAGAGGTTGAATAGGCTGGGGCTATTTACCCTGGAGCATTGGAGGTTGAGGGGCAACCTTATAAAGTTTCATAAAATAATGAGCATGGGTAGGGTGAATAGCCAAGGTCTTTTTCTGAGGGTGGGGGAGTCCAAAACTAAAGGGCTAGTTTCAAGATGAGAGGAGAAAAATTTAGAAAGGGCCAGCAGGGTAACTATTCCATACTGAGGGTGTTGTGTATGGAACAAGCTGCCAGAGGAAGTGATGAAGACAGGTGCAATTACAACATTTAAAAGGTGTGGGGATGGGTATATGAATAGGAAGGGCTTAGAGGAATATGGGCCAAATGCTGGCAAATGGGACTTGGTCAGATTGGGATGTTTGGTTAGCACAGGCAAGTTAGATTGAAGGGTCTGTTTGGGTGCTGTATAATTGGAGCCCCAGATCTGAAAAAAATGTCTGCCCTTGTTTTGCAGTAATATTTTCCTGATGGCCCAATGGAGCATCCTTGCACTCCTGCTTTTGGTCCCAAAGGTCTTCCATTGTGGAGCTGAAGGTAAGTTAGCTTTCTGTAAATCAGCTAGCTGTTTATGCTGCCTGAACTGCTGTGCTCTTCCAGCACCACTAATCCAGTAGCTGTTTACTGAACCCTTGTTCCAACCATTCTTGCTGTGCATTTAGGATTGGGTACAGTTATTTTTCTTTTATTTCATTGCTGTTTAAAAATTGGATGATTCAGCTGCCTTTTATTGAATGGACTAGACACATCTTGATTGTTTGTATGTTAATTTTAAAATTAGCTCTTTCAATTCCAAGAGCTCTGAGGCATGTTTGGTACTAGCAGATATATGTTCAAATACCAACACAATTTGCCTGTGATACAAATGAGTTGACCAAGTAGCAAGGTTTATTTTATGTTTTAGTAAGTTGCATACAAACGAGCATTTCAGTCATGAGGAGGAGTAGGCCAGTCAACCCTTCAAGCTTCCTCTGCTATTGAGTAAGACCATGGCTGATCTGAATGTAATCTCAAGTCTATATTCCTGCCACCCAATAATCTTTCAATCCCTTAACAAGAATCAATCTACCTCAGTCTCAACAATATTCAAGGGGCCAAGGAGTGGCAGATGGAATAATAAACTATTTGGATGTGAGCACAGGAGGTGCAGTTAGTAGGTTTACAGATGACACCAAAATTGGAGGTGTAGAAGTCGGCAAAGAAAGTTACCTCAGAGTGCAACAGGATCTTGATCAGATGGGCCCATGGGCTGAGGAATGACAGATGGAGTTTAATTTAGATAAATGCGAGGTGCTGCATTTTGGAAAAGCGAGGCAGGGTAGGACTTATACACTTAATGGTAAGGTCCTGGGGAGTGTTGCTGAACAAAGAGACCTTGGATTTCTGGTTCATAGTTGCTTCAAAGTGGAGTCTCAGGTAGATCGGATAGTGAAGAATGTGTTTAATATGCTTTCCTTTCTTGGTCAGAGCATTGAGTATAGGATTTGGGAGATCATGTTGCAGCTGTACAGGACATTGGTTAGGCCATTTTTGGAATATTGAGTGCAGTTCTGGTCTCCCTCTTATTGAAATGATGTTGTGAAACTTGAAAGAGTTCAGAACAGATTTACAAGGATGTTGTCAGGGTTTGAGAGTTGGAGTGATATGGAGAGGCTGAATAGGCTAGGGCTGTTTTCCCTGGAGCATCAGAGGCTGAGGGGTGACCTTACTGATGTTTATAAAATCATGAGAGGCACAGATATGGTAAATAAGCAAAGTCTTTTCTGTGGGTTGGGGGAGCCTAGAACTGGAGGGCAAAAGTTTAGGGTGAGAGGAGAATGATTTAAAAGGGACCTAAGGGGCAATTATTTTCACGCAGAGAGTGGTATATGTATGGAATAAACTGCCAGAGGAAGTGGTGGAGGCTGGTACAATTGCAACATTTAAAAGATATCTGGATGGATACATGAATAGCAAGGGTTTAGGAGGATATGGGACAAGTGCTGGCAAATAGGACTAGATTAGTTTCAGACATGTGACTGGCATAGACAAGTTAAACCAAAGAGTCTGTTTTTGTGCTTAACATCTCTATGACTCTCTTCCTGATATTGTGATGGAAGCAGATTTTCAAATGGGCAGCACCTCATTCTAGGTCTAGAATCTCCCATAACAGGAACCAAAGAGGGGAGGCTCTTGTGGCATAGTGGTAGTGTCCCTGGCCCTGGACCAGAGAAGACTGGATTCAAGTCCCATCAAGCTGATAAGAAAATAGGTTAAAAATTGATAAGGGGAACTAACCTCTGCTTCTGGATTTGATGTGCTTCAGTAAAAGTGCCTCTTATCCTTATAAATGGTAATGGATGTAAGCCCAGCCTGTCCAATCTTTTCTCATAAGACAAACCTGCTCATTCCAGATACTGGTCAAGTAAACATCCTCTGAGATGCCTCCAGTGTACTTGCATCCTCTTTAAATAAGGTTACCAATATTGTGCACAGTAATCCAGAGGCAGTCTCAGCCGTGCCCTGTGTAATTGAATTGTTTTGTACTCTATGACTCTATAATTGCATACAGTTCTGGTCACCACTACTAGAAGGATGTGAATGCTTTGGAGAAGATAGAGAAAAGGTTTATTAGGATGTTGCCTGGTATGGGGGTATTAGCTATGAAGAAAGGTTGGATAACCTTGGTTTTCACTGGAACGCAGGAGATTTAGGGGCAACATAATAGAAGTTCATTAAATTGTGAATGGCAAGGATAGTGTGGAAAGTATGAGACTTTTTCTCAGGGTGAAGAGGTCAGTTACTAAGAGATGCAGGTTCAAGGTGCAGGGGCCGGGGAGGGCAGTTCAGAAGAGATGTTCAAGGCAAGTTTTTCACACAAAGGGTGGTGAGTGTCTGGAATGCGCTGCCAGAGAAGGTGGGGAAAGCAGACACAATAGTAGCATCCAAGAAGCACCTGGACAAATAAGTGTATATGAAGGGAATAGAGGGATATGGATCCTATAAGTGAAAACAGTTTTAGTGTGGAATTGCAAAATGTGGTGGCACATGCTTGAAGGGCCAAAGGGCCTGTCCCTGTGCTGTACTGTTCTTTGTTCTTTCTTAATTCCGCTCACAATAAATGGTAACAATCTGTTGGCTTTCTGAATTACTTGCTAAAACTGTATACTTTTGCAATCGATACACAAGAACATCAAGATCAATGTGTATCTCAGAGCTGTACAATGTCTTGCCATTTAGGTAAAATGCATTTTTATTCTTGTGCCGTATGAACAAATTCTCATCTAAGTTATAGTCCATATTTACGACATCTTTGTCCACTCACTTAACCCATCAAATCTTTTTGTAAACTCAATTTTTCCTCAACATAACTTATGTTCTCACCTATCTCTGACTTGTCAACAGATTTGACAGCCAAGTCATGAATATAAGTTATAAACAGTTGAGGTCCCAGCATCGATCTGTATGGCATGCTCATTTTTACATCTCACTAACCTGAAAAAGATCTTGCTTTCTGCTAACCAGCCATCTTCCCTCCTTCTCAGTGTGCTACCTCCTACACCATGAGTTTTTTTAATTTCATACAATAACCATTGATGTGTAGTCTTATCAAATGTCATCTGTAATCTGCGTGCAGCACATTCACTGATCCTTTGTAGTTTATTCTTTATCCTTTATGCATTAAAACTCAAAGAATTGAAAGAGATTAGTCAGACATGATTATATTTCACAAAGCCTGTTGATTTTGCCTGATTACTTGAACTTACCCAAGTGCCCTGCTTTAACTTAGTGTTGTAGAATCTTGGAGATGTATAGCCTGGAAACAGATCTTTTGGTTCAACTCATCCATACCAACCGGATATCCTAAATTAATCTAGTCCTATTTGTCAGCATTTGGCCCATATCCCTTGGAACCCCTCCTATTCATATACCCAACCAGATGCCTTTTAAATGTTGTAATTGTACCAGCCTCCAGCAATTCATTCAATCACACCACTCATTGTGTGAAAAGGTTGCCCATTAGGTCCCTTTTTAAATCCTACCCCTCTCACCTTAAGCCTTTGCCCTCTATTCTTAGACTCCTCCCCTATTCTGCTTATTAAATAGCTTCTAAAATTTCCCTACTCAAATTGTTTCCAGATCTTGATGACCTAAACTTAGGTTATCTCTCTGTATTGGGTTAATATAATCATTAACTAAAAGCGCAATCACTCCAGCTTTTCCAACTTTCTTCTCATTCCTCTGTGTTCTGTACCTTTCAATTAGGTCCCAATCCATGTCACTGGGCAGCCATGTCTCTGTAATAGTGGCCAGGATCATACTTATTTAAGCTTCAATCTGCAATTTGAGAGGGAGAGGGTACAATCGGAAGTGACAATATTTTTGTTGAATAAAGGGAACTATGGAGCTATGAGGGAGGAGCTGGCCAAAGTTCAATGGTGCAATACCTTAGCAGGGATGACAGTGGAGGAACAATGGTGGATATTTCTGTGTATAATGCAGAAGTTGCAGGATCAGTTCATTCCAAAAAGCAAGAAAGATCCTAGGAGAAGGCATGGGTGGCCGTGGCTGACGAAGGAAGTTAAGAAACATATAAAGTTAAAAGCGAAAAAGTATAACATAGCAAAGATAAGTAGGAAAACGGAGGACAGGGAAGCTTTTAAAGAACCATAGAGGATTACTAAGAAGGAAATACGCAGAGAAAAAATGAGGTATGAAAGTAAACTGGCCAATAATATAAAGGAGGAGAGTAAAAGTTTTTTTAGGTATGTGAAAGACAAAAAAATGGTTAAGACTAAAATTGGGCCCTTGAAGACAGAAACAGGGGAATATATTACAGGGAACAAAGAAATTGCAGAAGAATTGAATTGGTACTTCAGATCTGTGTTCACTGGGGAAGACACAAGCAATCTCCCTGAGGTAACAGTGGCTGAAGGACCTGAACTTAAGGGAATTTATATTTGCCAGGAATTGGTGTTGGAGAGACTGTTAGGTATGAAGGTTGATAAGTCCCCGGGCCTGATGGTCTACATCCCAGGGTACTGAAGGAGATGGCTCGAGAAATCGTGGATGCGTTGGTGATTACTTTCCAGAGTTCGATAGATTCAGGGTCGGTTCCTGAGGATTGGAGG
>NC_057713.1:111526240-111546897 GCF_004010195.1 Chiloscyllium plagiosum | reverse complement strand
GGTGCAGCAGGTAATTAAAAAGGCAAGTGTCTGCATGGTGGCTCAGTGGTTAGCACTGCTGCCTGTAAAGTGCTAGGGACCTGGGTTCAATTCCAGCCTCTGGCGACTGTCTGTGATGGAGTTTGCAAATTTTCCCCGAGTCTGTATGGGTTTCCTCTGGGTGCTCTGGTTTCCTCCCACAGTCCAAAGATGTGCAGGTTAGATGGATTGACTGTGCTAAATTGCCCATCGTGTGCGCGTTCGGTGGATTAGCTATGGGATATGCAAGGTTATAGGGATAGAGGCGTGAATCTGGGTGGGATGCTCTTCGGAGAGTTGATGTGGAGTTTTCGGGTGGAATGGCCTGTTTCCACACTGCAGGGATTCTATGAAAAATATTGTCCTTCATTGCTAGTTCAAAAAGAGTGGGGTTATGCGACAGCTGCAGAGGTGCTGGTGAGACCACGCCTGCAGTACTGTGGACAGTTCTGGTCTCCTTACTTGAGAAAGGATGTTCTGGCCTTGGAGGAGGTGCAGAGAAGGTTCACATAGTTGATTCCAGTGTTGAGAGGGTTGGTTTATGAGGAGAGATTGAATAGACTGGGACTATACTCATTGGAAATTAGAAGAATGTGGGAGGATCATATAGAAGCCTATAAAATTCTGAAGGGAATAGATATGATAGAAGCAGGGAGATTGTTTCCATTGGCGGTGAATAGGAAGCATAGAAATAGGAGACGTAGCCTCAAAATACGGGGTAGGCCATTTAGGACAGAGATGAGGAGGAACTTCTTCACCCAGAGAGTGGTGGGTGTGTGGAATGCTCTGCCCCAGAGGGCAGTGAAGGCCCAGTCTTTGGATTCATTTAAGAAAGAGTTGAATAGAGCTCTCAAGGATTGTGGAATCAAGGATTATGGAGATAAGGCAGGACCAGGATACTGATTAAGGATGATCAGCCATGATCATATTGAATGGTGGTGCAGGCTCGAAGGGCAGAATGGCCTACTCCTGCACCTATTGTCTATTATCTTATTTCTATTTGCAGAAACAGTTCCTCTGTTTTGTTTCGAATGCTATGTGTATTCAGATACTGAGCCTTAGTAAACCATTTACTCTTTGTAGATTTTTTTTTAGCTGTTGATTGACTTATAAATTGATACACTCTATCCCTTCCTGTCTTGGTTTATTTATTATTTCCTGTATTAATTCCTTTCTCTTTGGCCTTAACTCTGCTCTTTAATTTACCACTGTTTCCAAAATTTGATCCATTGCCCTACTACTCACTTTAAAATCCTCTCTAGTTCCCTAGTTATGCAGTTGGCAAGAACACCAGAGTAACTTGCTAGTCCATGGTCTCCGCTGTGCTCACGAGCAGTCTCCCACTACAAAACTTTGGTTAACAGTTTCCGTGATCTTTTGTTTTGTATACTATTAAATGACTCTAAACAGACAGGAGCTGAACTCCAGAGGTAAGTTGAGTATGACTTCTTTTGACATCAGTGCAACTTTTGATCCAGGTTGGTGTCAAAGAGCCCCAGAAAAAACTGTAATCAGTGAGTATTCGGGAATGATTTGCTGGTTGGAATCATACCTAGCATGTGGGAAGATGGTAATCATAATTGCTGATAAGTGACAATATGCAATACTATCATGTCAGCTCAGACACTGAAGCGATACATCTCCATAAATAGCAAGACCTAGACAACAGCCAGGCTTGGGCTGAAAAATGATAGATAGCACTCATGCCACACATGTGCCAGGCAATGACCATCTCCAGTGAGGGAGATCCTAACCATGTCCCTTCATATTAAATTGCTGCCATCGCTGAATCCTTCACTGTTAACTTCCTGGGAGTTACCATTTACTAAAACTGAACTGGACCAGATATATAAATACAAGAGCAGGGCAAAAGCTAGGAATTTTGTGACAAAGAACTGGCCACCTATCTCCCAAAAGCCTATCCATCACCTCAAAGACAAGTCAGGAGTGTGATGGAATGCTTTCATTGAGATGAGTATAGCTCTAGCAATGCAGGAAGCTTGACACCATCCAGGATAAAATTTGATTGACAACCCAGCTAACACATTCAGTTTTCACTCCCTTCCTCAGTGAGACATAATGACACAATTTGTAAGGTGCACTGCAACAACTCACTAAAGCTCCTTGAGGCAGCACCTTCTAAACTCATGGCCTGAATGCTTACAGGGGCAGCAGCTGCATGGGAATACTATATCTTCAAATTTCTTCTCCACACTACATACCATCCTGACTTAAATCGACATCACTTTCCCAACACTGCTATTGGGTCAAAATCCTGGAGCTCCATCTGGAATAGTATATGGTTTTACCCATGTTTTCATTGATTGCAGCATTTTAAGAAAGCTACTCACCGCCACTTTGAGGGCAGTTAAGGGTAGGCAATAAATCCTGGCTGAATTAGTGAAATTCGCATCCTGTGAATAAATGATAAAATAAATTCGGGACCACAGTGCACCCAGTAGTCTTACGCCTTTTGCTGGCATCCTGTCTTCCCAATTAAGCTATGGAATCCTTTTCAAATAGAATTATTTGCTATTAGTGATGATTTAGTGCATTTGTATACCAGCTTGTTAAATTTCCTTGCTTGTCACTGATTTGTGATGTTCTTTCTAGCAATACAGGTATGTTCACAGGCCAGGTCTATCGGGTTTGATTGATTATTTGATGACCTGTTGGTCCATAAGGAATGTTTACATTCACATCTGCGGATTGCCCTCAGATTGTTCACGCTGTTGCAGATTGAGCTTTCGTAGCTTTCTGATCTTGAATTGAATTGAATTTATTGTCACGTGTACCGGAGCACAGTGAAAAGCTTTGTCTTCCAAGCAATACAGATAGATCATATAGTTAAGTAGCATACATAAGTGAATCATAGGTAAACAGCGGCAAAAATAAAAACAGGCGAATGTTAAGAGTTTGTGAATCCATTCAGTATTCTAACAATAGGGTAGGAACTGTTGTCAAACCGGCTGGTGTGTGTGTTTAGGCTTCTGTACCTTCTCCCCGATGGTAGAGGTTGTAGAAAAACATTGCCAAGGTGGGGTGGATCTTTAAGAATGCTGGCGGCCTTTCCTTGACACCGGACTTGGTAGATGGATTCTATAGATGGGAATTTGACCGTTGTGATGGTGGGGCCAAGTTCACCACTCTGTAACCGTCTCCGATCTTGAATGGTACAGTTGCCATACCAGTTAGTGATACAGCCAGTCAGAATGCTCTAGATGGCGCATCTATAAAAGTTGGCAAGGGTATTCGCCGTCATGCCAAATTTCCTCAGCTGCCTGAGGAAGAAGAGACGTTGTTGGGCCTTTGTAACCAGTGTGTCCACATGAGTTCAAGAATGCTTGTTGTGGATGACCACTCCCAGGAGCTTGACACTCTCCACTTGTCCCAGCTCTGTGCTGTTAATGTGTAGGGGTGTATGAGTAACATCCCGCCTATCTTGATGTAGAAGCAGAAACTGGCCATTCAGCCCATTGAATCTGCTCTGCGATTCATTAAGATCATCGCTGATTTGACAATCCTCAACTCCACTTTCCTGTCTGTTCCCCATAATCCTTGATTCCTTTACTGATTAAAAATTTATCCATCTCAGCCTTGAATCTACTTAATGATTGAGGCTGTATAAATCTGTAAGAATTCTGTGGATTGACTACTATCTGAGAGAATAAATTTTTCCTCATCTCTGATTTAAAAGTGTGACTCCTAGAATATACCCACTTGTCCAAGCCTCTTCCACATCTAACGAGTCAAATTCCCTGAGAATCTTGTATATTCAACAAGGTCATCTCTCATTCTTGAAATTCCAATGAGTATGAGCCCAAACTTAGCCTCTCCTCAGTGTTGCTGCATACGTGGTATCAGCCTAGTGAACCTTCTCTGAATTGCTTCCAGTGCCAGTGTATCTTTCCTTAGGTAAGGGACTCAAAATGTTCATAATTTTCTAATACCTTGTATAGTTTTAGCAAAATGTTCATTTTCATAAATCGTTCGGTTTCCTATTGAGAAATTTGACTTGAGAGGCCAATTTTGAATGTTCGTTGCCTTGACTTTCATTGGACAAACATTGGTACCTATTAATTCGATATGGCTTGGTCACTGGCAATAATGAAGGAAAATTTCTTGTGGAAAAGCTGGTTATAGATATAAATACTATGTTAAATTGTCCTGATAAGAAAAAATGCAAAAATTCTCCACCTAAGTGAAACCAATGAACGATTTTGTTGAAGACTTTGGTACTGGTCCAGAATTGTAAAATATGATTATTAAATACATCAGTTTTGGATGATGACATTTCAGCCCATAAATGTGGAGTATCTTTAGGGCATCATTCATATTTTGTTAGAATAGAGATGTTTAGGTACACCTGCATGACCAAGGAGGTGTGTTTCAATTCATGTTTAAACTATTTTCCTTGTAGGTAAGTTTGATGACTTTAATTGAGTGTGATAAAAGTAGATTTTACATTTTTTACTTTTAAGATTGCTTAATCACAAAAACGTTTGAAATATTCAGTTTAATGAAGTGCCTGAAAAGGTTGTCTCTGGTCATTCTAACATTGTGCAAAATTTGCCCATCTATTTTTCTGTGAATGTGTAGATGAAGGAAGCTCAAGTCTTCAATGCATATGTGAGGGCAGTACCTGTGGAATAAAGACTGAATGCAGCGGTCTACGGTGTTTTGCTTCAGTGACACAAAATGGAGATATTTCGGTGTACCAGAAAGGTTGTTTTGATTCACTTGAAAAAGTTGAAATGTTATGCAAGATCTTACCCTCAGAACGTTCTGTTGTGCGGTGCTGCAATGAAAGCCTGTGTAACAGGAATATTACAGCAATGCCTCTTCTTTCTCAAGGTAAGGATTAGGATCTCTTTTTTTTTTAAACAAGAAACATGGGACAAATGTATATGTTATTGTTTGCTTGAACACTTTAGCATATTCCACTGGCACGTTTGCCAAATAGCACGCAGATCCTATTAACATCCATGGGTCTTATCCGGTGTGTTTCTGACTTTGACATTGCCAGTAGTCCTCTGCCATTCATTTATTGTTAACTTTGCAGAACCTATTTCTTTTATTTTATTCTTTTATCAATTTTGATTTGGAGCTGGGAACTGAGAGCTAAAGATGACTTTTGGACTATGGGTAACAGCTTGTGTTAAAAGGAAAACAGACTAAACAATCTATGTTCATGAGACTAGGCCTGGAAGTAATTGCAGGTTGGTTCCTGATTGAAAGGTTCTACAGAAAATTAACCGAGAAGCCATCATCCATCTCTGTGGAACAACTTATTATGAAAACCACTTAAATACTCTAGCTAGTTTGTTATTTTCTTTTGTTTATCCATTAACTGTTTGTTTGTCTATCTGTTCTGTGAATGGGGCTGAAAACAAAGACTTTTGGGCTTAAGGCAAAGATCATTTAGATTATTTTGTTGTTTAATTTTGCTCTATTAAAGTTGCCATATTGTTAATTAATTAAGTTTTTGTTTTAAGATAGAAACCTGTGTCTGGAATTATTTACTGGTTAGGAAACATTGGGTCAATTTTGAGAGTTTTTGAAGGCTTTAATTTTACCGTGTTGTGAACACAGAGATAGAAAGACGGATTTGATTCAGCTCTGTTGCTTTGTCCTAACCATAATGTTCGGTAATGTTACTATATTTACAAGCATCATAGCCTGCAAAAATTGAAAAAGGGGTTTGCACTTCAAAACAGCCTGAACTGCGAGAAGAAGAAATTTGTGTTATTCGCAGTGGTTGTGCCCAAGATTATTGAATTTACACATTGGCCAGCTTGACTGTCTGGTTTTACAGCAGTTTTTATTCTTTAAGGGTTTTCCTTTGCGTGAACAATGTTAAATATGCAAGTAAAGCAAGAATATACGAATGTGCAATCTGTTGCAGTCAGTTTGTACACCCTTTCAAAGCTCTTGGAATGTTGCACAGATGGTAACAGAATGCCATTCTGACAGTAGTTTGAAGGCAACCAGTGAGATAATTTATTTAGTGTTGTGTTTCAAAGACTGGATACTCCGTAGGTATGTAGTGTGAGCAGAGCAGGCAAGTAATTGTCCTGACCTCCAGTAACAATTTTTTAATACTCTTTCTCAGATGCATTGCCTGTGAAGCACGACACATAACCCTTACTGTGACTGATCTCAGAATGTGATTTTATTTTGTTTCTAATAGCTGATTCTTTTCCTACATCTCTAATTAACACAACATAACAGGAAGCAATGTGCAGCTTCGCAGTCTCAAAAATGTGTCAAATCAAATAATTAGTGGTCTTTATATGTTCCCTGCCTACATTACTACGGTTAATTGAAATCTATACAGGTTCTAAAATCATTTGACTGTCTCTGATTTGAGCTGCAAAATTACAGAAATGCCTTACTACTTAGCAAGAGTACATGGATTTTATTGTACAGTAAGACCCCACTTCAAATAAAAGGTGTTGGCGAAACTCAGCAGGTCTAGCTCTATCAGCAAAGTTAATGTTTTAAGTCCAATAATGATTTTTCAAAACTAAAGAATTGGAAATGTGATGGTTTCAAGTTGTTGCTAAAATTGGATGGAGGTCAAGTTGAACAGAATGGGAAGGACAAGAACAGGTAAGAAAAATTAACAGTCAGAACTATTGTGGAACAAAGGCATAGTGAGTGGATGTTATTTTAGTAACAACGCATTAGTCCAGAGTAGGTGTTACTAGCAGAATAAAGGTCAGGCCTGACTGAAAGCAAAAACATGCAAAACAAGATACAAACACTGAAAAGAAAACTATCAATCAGATAAAAGTTTATGGTCTGAACCTGTTGAACTTGATATTAAATTCATAAAGTAACAAATTCCCAAATTTGGTCAATGGGATATCGTTCCTTGAGCTTGCGTGAAATGGTTTAGCAGGCCTGAGATGTAAACGTGAGCTTGAGAGTAAGTTGGTATGTGGAACTGGCAACAGCCTAGAAAGTCATAGTCATGCTTGTGGACTGAATGGAAGTGTTCCTCATATAACTTGCCTCAAGGAAATGCAGGATTACAAGGATAGGGTGGGGAGGGTGGTGTCTGGATGAAATGCTCTTCAGAGGAGCAGTGTGGACTCAATGGGCCAAATGGCATGCTTCCATACTGCAGAAATTCTCTAATTCCAAATAGTATTCTTTCACTCTCATGATCGTTCTACCCAGTTTTTTCATTTGCCATCATGACCTTCATTTTACAGTAGTTTCCGGCTCGTCAGACATAAGACTGCATGACCTGAATGGCATATTTTGAAGCTGCCTTTCCCACTCGGTGTTCCCTTGATGCCAATTCTCCAGTTTGAGATCTTCCCCTCTTCCTAACCCACCGTCTTGCTGCCGTCTGACTTTTTCCCCTCCCAACCCACCTTTGAAGTGAAGCAGCAAGCAAAAGAGTTGGGAGTGAAAGATTCAGTGAGAGTCCAGAGGACGCACATTGAAAGGCTGTAGTAAGAAGGTGGCTTAAGGATTTGCAGAGATTGCAAGTAACGGGGTAAACAACAAGAAAGTGAGTTCAAATGCAGGTGAGGCTGCAAGTCGACAGATTAGTGAGAAGAAAGGTCGGCATTTAGCTATGTTAGTAGATATCTGTTGGAAGACCATATAGATTCTTGAGGGATAATGTTGAAAAGATGTAGAGAAAAAGAAAATGTTAAATAGTTCTTAGTAATTTTACTGTGTTTAGATTTCAGAATCTGTAAACCCAAAGCAACATCAATAAAGTTTGTGAACAAAACCCTGGGAGATAAAGAATCTTTAAAAGAAACTGCAAATTTCTGTCTAACCATGCTTGAGTAAAATCCCCAGTGTCCACATTTGAAATATGCAAATCGACTACATTAGTCAGAATGCAATGCCAATTATCCATTTATATTAACATTCATTTCAAAGCTGCGATGTATAGCAACCTTAGTACTGTTTATTCCTCGTGAAATCCGCTTTCTTGCTCACCTGTGATATTTTAGGAGTGACGTACACATGAAAATCAGTTGTATTTTTTAAACGTATGTTTCTATTTAACAGCATTTTGTGTTTGTAAAGAATAGATTGTACTAGATGAATCTAATTTTTGAAACTGTGCATAAAGTAGTGGACAGGAGAATTGACAGCCAATTATTGACCTGGTTTGGAAACTGGCTAAGCTGCTGCAGATAGTAGAGACAATAGGCAGGTTGATCTTGGATGAACTTTGAAGTATTCCTTATTCACTAGGGTTCACAGTAATATGGTTGCCTCTTAGTAATATCACTGGGTTAGTAATCCAAAGGCTCAGGCAAACGCTTTGGGAACATGGCTCAATTAGCACCATGACAGTTGGTGCAATTTAAATTGAATCTTATTAATCTGGAATTGAAAGCTAATGTCAGTAATGGTGATCCTGAAAGTATCATTTGCTGTAAAATCCTAACTAGTTCACTGTATCCTGATGTAGTGTAGAAAGGAAATCTGCGAATTTTAAATACACTGTCCTAAATGTGACGCCAAACCCAATGCACTGTAGCTGATCCTTAATTCCCCTCTGAAATGATGATCAGAGATGGGCAGCAATTGCCAGCCTTGCCTGCAGTACCCACATTTCATTTCAAAATTAAAAAGTAAGTGATTCCAAGCCACCAGCCCAGATCTCAATCCTTCATTCTTGCTTTCCATTTTCAAATGCTTTGATTGCAGTTAACGCTTTTCTCAATTTGGAGATGCCAGTGTTGTACAAAGTTAAAAATCACACATCAGGTTCTAGTCCAACAGGTTTATTTGGAAGCACTGTAAATCTGTTTTTTGGATTAGAATCAGTCTGACTGTTGTGGCACAGACAGTCCCTCACAGAGCAGCTCACACCTTCAATGCATTGTCTGAGCCGACATGCCACCAATTGTTAAAGTTCACTTGAGAATGTAACTTTTTAAAAGGTTTTGCGATTTACAGATGAAAGAACTGAAATCAATGTGGTCATTCTAAAAGATGAGATACTTAACAAACAAACTGGGTCTTTTTCAATATATAATTTCAGTTACGTCACACTGTAAACATTTGCTATAAATTCTGCGTATTATGATCTTATTCTACACAACCACCTGATGAAGAAGCAGCATTCCTAAAGCTAGTGCTTCCAATTAAACCTGTTGGACTATAACCTGGTGTTGTGTGATTTTTAACTTTGAACACTTTTCTCTTTTGCTATGCATGCCAAGGAATCCTTTTTCCCAAGGAACATCTCTAAAACATAATTGAAAAATAACACTGTCCTAGCATCTCCTTTGATATGTATGTGGGATTATACATACTCTCTGAGAGAAATGTTATTTCTTTTAAGAAAACCATTAAAACCATCAACATTAACAGAATGAAAATGGATTGTTTTATTAATTTTTGTTTCTTTTTGTTTCAGCACCAAAGGAAGAACCAATCGACTACAGTGTGGAGACATTAATCATTTTTGTAGTTAGTCCAGTCATAGTGCTGGTAGTTTTGTCTGTGGTTGCTGTCTTGATTTGCCGCAAAATTCACCAGAATAGGATGCAACGGTTACATGCCCATGATGCTGAAAATGGAGCAATTGATGGCCTTATAGCTTCCAATGTGGGAGATAGTACACTTGCGGTAATCAGTTCCTTTTTGTTGTTAAACTTTCGTGAACCAAATAGGTGTTTCAATATGAAAAGGATGTAGACTGCAGCTACACTATAAGATGGTTAGTCACTACTTTGGTATGTAATTAGTTTGTCAAAGTACAGTTTGTAGCCTTCAGTGAATGGGGTTCAGTGTCAAATGCCATAAAAATAAGTTTTAAAGACCATAGCAAGCTTCAATTTCTCTGTTTTTAAAATGAAATTCTTAGGTTTAATTGTGCTCGTGGGCACATAAATCTAGAAATGGTGGTAAGCGGGAGTGAGCCTGAATAGGGACCAAAAAGGGGATTTGGGCAAAGGCATGACTGGTGTCCTAAATGAATATCTGAACATCTATTTTTGCTAAAGATGGAGATACTGTCAAAGAAATGCTTGGCGACAAGGTGATTCAGGCATGTGAAGGGTTTAAAATTGATACGTGATGGCACTGGATAGGCTGTCAACATAAATTTTGATGAGACACTAGGACCAAATGAGATGGTTCCAACGATAGTGAGGGAAGTGACTGTGGAAAATGCAGAGGCATTGTTCAAAATTATCCAAGCTTCCTTAGATGCAGGCTTGGTGCTAGGGGTATGGAGAATTGCAGATGTTACACCTTCTCATAAAAATAAGTTCGCCAACTATGGTTAAACTTTCCTTGAGTTTTTTGAGCTAGCAGACAGGGAGAAGGGTGTAATGGTGTTCATGTACTACATATGGACTTTCAAAACGTATTTGATAAGAGTTTTTCACAACAGACTTAGTTCATAAGTCATGGTTCATGGGATAAAAGGAACTGTAACAAATGGAAATGAATTTTGCTCTTTTCCAGATTGAGGGAAGATTTATAATGGAGTTGCACAAGGATTGGTGTTAGGACCTAGCTGTTCCTCTTATATTAATGATCTGTATGTTTGCGAACATGTCAAAAGTTTGTGAATGATGTAAAACTTGTAAATATTGTGAAGCGTAGTGGATAGTATAGAGCTTCAAAAGGAAATCTAAACTTCAAAAGACAAGTTGAAGTTTAGATTTAATGCAGAGAAGTGATTCTTTTTGGTAGGAAGAACAGGGAAAGGTAACAGAGTACAATTCTGAAGGTGTGCAGGAGCCACACAACCCAAATGTAAATGTACATCATTAAAGAGAGTGAGAGAGACTGAGAACATTTAATAAGGCAAACAGTATCCAAGGCTTTATTAAGATGAGCATAGCAGGGAAAAACAAGGAACTTGTGTTAAACTTGCATAAAGCACTCAGCTGGATCATTATGTACACTTTTGAACACCGCAGCCTTATAGGGACTGCAGAAAAGATTAACCAAATTGGTTCCAAGGATGAAAACTTAAAAAGGTTGGAGAAGTTGGCTTTCATTGCCATTGACCTTCTAGATGGTAGTGATTGTGTGTTTCCTAGGTGAAATCGAAGGAGCCCTGCTTATTGTTGATGGTACGCACTGCTTCGACTGGGCGTTAGTGGTGGAAGGATTGAATGTTTGAGGATTTAATGCCAATCAAATGTTTTGTCCTGGATGGTGTGAAGCTTCTTGAGTGTTGTTAGAACTACACTCCTACAGGCAATTGGGGAGCAACGTATCACATTCCTAACTTGTGCTTTGTCGATGGTAGGCAGGCTTTAGGGTTGTCATGAAGTCAGTTACTTGCTCCAGGATTCCTAGCCTGTGACTTGCTCTTGGAGCCACAGTATTTATGTGGCAAGTCTGGTTCAGTTTCCAGTCAATGGTAACTCTAAGAATGATGTGAGCAGGGGATTGAACAATGGTAATGCCATTGAATGTCAACAGATGGTGGTTATGTTCTCTCATTGGATAGTCATAGCCTGGCACTTTTCTGGTGTGATTATTATTTGCCACCTTTGAAAAAGAGCCTTCTGTCACCTTGCATGCTTGCTTTCAAAACTGTGTTCAAATTTCTTGCAAAATCAGCTAACTTAATTGTACCATTTAATTCTCACCTCAGTTTTAGTGAAGATGAGTTCCGGAGAGTGGGGAATCAGCAAGGAATAAGTTTTTAAGATATCAGACTTTCTATTCAGTTATCTCTTGGTAACTAATATTGCCTTTTTAAAAATCAGCTTGTGGCATGCTACGTTAATCTTTGTTTTGATGTCCCAATGTCTTCTCCGCCTCTGACTCAACATAAACTAAATCCCAAGAGAACTGTTGTGAAGATATTATTTAGGCCAGACTTCAAATATGACTCTAAAGTATTGTAACCAGATATTACTGATTTCCACTTCTATATTGTTTTTTTATTCTTTATTCTTAGGATTTGCTTGATCACTCTCGTACATCAGGCAGTGGATCGGGTTTGCCGTTTTTAGTACAACGCACAGTTGCCAGACAAATTACTTTAATGGAATGTGTAGGTGAGTAAAGCAAGATGCAGCTTAGATTGTAAGACCAAAAGAAATAGGAACATTCGGCCCCTGCTGTGTCATTCAGTAACATTATGGCTGATCCAACATTCTTTGGCACCACTTTCCTGCGTTTTCCCTGTAGTCCTTTATTCTCCCACTGAACAAGAAACTGTTTAACTTGAATAATGTTTACATAAAATAGACTTTTTGGCTATGTCACTGGGCAAGCAAGAATATGGACATTTCAGTTAGTTTGCTGGAATTAGCAAACTATATTGTTCTTTTAGAGATTGTTGATGACAGACTTGTTTGTCACTGTCACTTATGCCCATTGACAGCAGCCCTTGTAACTATTCAAATGTCCATAGAAGGTGTGGTTTTCAAAATGGATTGAGAGCAGAAAATGGATAAACAATTTTAAATTTAATGAAGTACAAATTAATAAAAGAATAAAAACTAGGTTTTTTGGTATTTGAGTTGGAAAACATTACAGGCACTCTACTGTAAAAATGATCAACCCAGTTAGACAGGAATTTGCCGAAACCAGTTTCCAAAGCTTTTACTGCTCCTTACAAAATGGCCAAATGTTTGCAGAAGTGTAAGGTTTTGGTTTAACATGCCAAACATCTAGAAAAGTTTTATCTGCATAAATAAAAAGTCCTCATATTAAGAGGGCAAATATGTTTACACACATTAACCAGCTTTTAACGTATTAACTATTAAGAAGTCAAATTTTATAATCCCGACAGTAAAGCAAAACATCCAGCACACACACATTTACACTGTTTCCTTGCTCTCCTAATAAAGAATCTGAGCAAACAAAATTTCAAGGTTTGTTCAAATATTAAATGTTGATATTTTGTAACAATTTGTGATATGCTAAAACAAATTCTGAAATCTTTTTTTTCCCCTGTGTATCCCCAAATCATGAATTATGGAATGGGCTTATCAATAGAAATCACAACCACAGAGATTTAAAAAAACAGTTGTATTGTAAAAACTCTAATTGTAATATATCATCAAAGCTAAAGATAACAGCAGATACCAAATGGCAAACTTTATAAAGGTGGCAGTTTCAAATTGTTCCTCAAAGTAATAAATATAAGGGATAAAAAGCCACCTGAATGTCCCAACCAAATCTATGGGGGAATGAACAGTTAGTGACACTGAACAAAACCAATACTCGAGAGTAACATGCTCCAAAACTGTTAGAAACTCAACTGATGTTTACAGGGCACAATATAAAATACTTGTGGCAACTGGTTTATGTATTAAAGTACTTGTGTAATAGGTCTAGGTATGATAAAATATCAATATGCATTATGGATATGATATATCTGTGCCAAATTTAGGAAATTGCTAGAATTCAGGTTACTCTGTTTACCAGTTGGCTTATTTATTTTAGATCTCCACTGCCTTGTCTTCATTTTGCTTTTGCCCCACTGTATCTAAACATGCTATTTGTTGCCCCATATCTGTTAATCTGATCATTTGCTTGATGCTTTTCTGGAATTCAGCTTTATTTCCAACATTATTGCGTACAACTGAGAACTAGAAAATGTAAGATAAATTGACAACCCCACAATGTTTCTATGGAAAAGTGGTTATAAATTTCTGTTGAAAGTGGTTATAAGTTTTTGATCAACATCTGGATCTTAAATTGTTGGTTCAGCCTAAAGAGCTCAGAAAAGGAAGTATGATTTCTTTACCAACGCACAATAAATATCTGCATCACAAAATATAGCCAAACAACTACTAAAACAAGCTTCCTTTTCTCCCCACCTTAAACAGGAAAGGGTCGCTATGGAGAAGTTTGGAGAGGCCAATGGCAAGGAGAAAATGTTGCGGTGAAAATCTTCTCATCTAGAGATGAGAAATCTTGGTTTAGAGAGACTGAAATTTATAATACTGTTCTTCTTCGCCATGAGAATATATTAGGTGAGAAATAGTTTATATATACCCTTGCTTTTGATGCACATTGTGAAATTCAAACTGATTTTCATGATAGACAGTATAAAATTCAGTAAAGCAAGTAAGACATCAAGTAAAAGGAGAAGAAGATGCCTGTTGCTTGAGATGAATATTCATGCAGTAATAACAGCTACCTTGCCATGTGAGAATACCAGCAAAGTAGCTAACTTCATTTATAAAAATGAAAACAAAATGCTGTAAACACAGCAAGCCAGACAGCATCCGTGAAAAGAACTGGAGGCACATTTGCACGTGTGGCAGCTGAAGTAATTGAAATCTAAGCCATAATGCTAGCATTATTAACAATATAAGCCAAAAGGTGTTAAAATCACAACATGAGTGCACTTCCAAACATGGCAACCCTGCATACAGTGAAACGACAATTAAAACAACACATCAGTAGCTGTTGCCCACAACAAATGACTAGTCAGGACGTAATGGTTTTAAGTGCAGGCCTCTTTCATAGGTCCCTGGCATCACACGGGCCCATCTTCATCCAATTAGATTTACTCCATGTGATACAAAGAAAAAATGGCTGAACACAGTGGATGCTATGTAGGCTTTAGGCCCAGATAACATTTTGTCAAGATTCCTGAAGATACTGTGTATCTACCACACAGTTAGCCAAGATGATGTGGGAAAACTCTCCACTGGATGGAGTCATAACTAGCACAAAGGAAGATAGTTGTGGTTGTTGGAACTCGGGCATCTCTGCAGGAGTTCTTCAGGGTATTGTTCTCGGCCCAACCATTTTCTGCTGTATCATCAGTGACCTCCCCTCAATCATAATGTCAGAAGTGGGAGTGCTTGCTGCTGATTGCACAATGTTCATCCATTTTTGTATCTCCTTAAATACTGAAACAGTCTATATCTCCAAGTGCTCCAATCATGGACAATATCCAGGTGTGGGCTGACAAGTGGCAATATTTACACCACACGAAAGCCGGTCAATGACCATCTCCAGCATGAGAGAATCTAACCAAAGCCTTAACGCTCATTATCATTGCTAAATGCCCCCACAGTCAACATCCTGAGATTGCCATTAATCAAAAATTGGATTGGCATGAGCATATAAATATTGTGGCTACAAGAGCTGGTCAGATCCTAGGAATTCTACACTGATTCTCACTGCCTGACTCCCCAAAGCCTGGCCAACATCTATATGGCACAAGACAGAAGTATGATGACGCACTACCCACTTGCCCAGGTGAGTGCCACTCCAGGAACACTTAGGAAGCTTAGAACACTACATCCAGGATATAGCAGCCCACGTAACTGGCTCTGCAAGCAATCATTCCCTTCACTACCTACATTCAGTAGAAACAGTGTGAACCATCTACAAGATGCACTGCAGAAATTCAAAGGTTCTTCAGAGTATCTTTGAAGCCTATGACCACTAGAAAGACAATGGCAACATAAACATGGGAATGAATCCACCTGCGAGTTCACCTCCAAACCACTCATCATCCTGAATGGGAAATATATTGCTTCAATATCACTGGATCAAAACCCTGGAACTCCCTCCAGAATAGCATCGCAGGAATGTTTACACCAAATGGACTGCAGCAGTTATAGGAAGCAACTCACCACCACCTCCTGAAGTGTAACTAGTGTTGAGCAATAAATGCTGGCCTGCCAGAGTGCTGATATTGGAACAATGGTTTTTTTTTAAAGAAAACTGTAGTAGAGGGGAGATCCTCAAGCGACTGTAACTTTTCAGCTGCTCACAGTATGCAGCTGGAGATATCCATGCAATCCACCTCTTGGGATTTTAGTATTCTGTGCACAAAACATGAATACTTTGACCTACACCTTATAATCATCTACTGAAATGAAGAATCCCTACCAAAAATGAAACATAACAGTAAGCGTGTTTTATCTGCAAATACCTCCTCAAAAGGTACTGTATTATATCTGTGCAATACTATTATAATTCGTACCTAAAAATAGTTCTCTGCTGGATCTATATCATTTCAAAGTAAAATTTTGACTACCAGGTCCCCTTATTTGTGTCCCTTCACATTTATACTAAGTATGAAAGATGTGAGCAAAGGATGCAGCCATCAACATGTGAGCAGAGAAGAGGATTGAGAGAGCTGCCTTCAGGTTGCCTTGTTTAGAACCTACCGTGGACCTGCATAATCTTCAGGGATAGGAAGTGCAGGTGCTGACATTCCATGTTCCTCTGCCTGATAACAGTGTAAAGTGAGGAAACAAACGTGCAACACATAACATATAGCAGAAGTTCATTAAAATAGGAATCAATATCCTGAATATCAGCTTCTAGGAGAGCTTCTAAATGATACCAGAAGGTTCTCCAAATCAGGTTTTTGGCCTTTCCTTTATGTCAGAAAGTTCTTAGTAATAGATGTCATGTTTCAGCTTAAGAGTCACTGAAGTGTCATTTTCTGACCATGTATGTGACTCAGTATAAATATTGCTTATAACCGAATGCTCAGGTCTTGAGCTGAAATGTAAATAAGCATCAAGCATCTCAACGTTGATGAAATGGCACCTTACAACTTATAGAAAAAGATTTAGTTTTATTGATGGATTGTAAAATGATTGAGAAGGATTTCAGTGAAATTTGTATGAAAGTGGCACGGACAAAGAGAAATAATGAAGAGAACAGAGTCTTCAGTTAACATTGTGATCTTTATATTTCATATCAAGACGGAATCTTCATAAAGTACTTGTAGTCATGCAAGTTGGTCAGTTGTTGAAGTATTACTGTTTTCAACGTCAAGTTTCGTGATTGCAAGCAAGCTGATTGGGAGTTTAAAAAGATGTCAAGATCCAAAATGAAGTACAGATACAATAAGAAATCATATAAAAAGTAAATTTAATATTTTCCTCATGTCAGAAAGGGTCAACTAAAGTAAGAAAAAACTTTGTATTTTGTGAACTTTATCATCTATTGGCAGCAAAACAGTGCTGTTAATATAGGGATATATTAAGGTATTCTGCAGTAGTTTGTTTATTTTTAAATAACTTGCATCTTAATTGCATTAATATTGTTTTATATTTCTTGTACATTTTCCAAGAATTAAAAGCAATCATTATCCTTCATTTTTACTTTTTTAGGTTTCATTGCTTCTGACATGACATCAAGGAATTCTAGCACCCAGCTTTGGCTAATCACACATTATCATGAGAACGGTTCCCTGTATGACTATTTACAGCGAAATGCAGTGGACACTGTAGTTTGCCTGAATTTTGCCTTATCTATAGCCAATGGTCTGGTGCATATCCACAATGAAATTTTTGGAACTGAGGGAAAGCCTGCAATTGCTCACAGAGACCTGAAAAGCAAAAATATCTTAGTCAAAAAGAACTTGCATTGTTGCATTGCTGATCTCGGTGAGTACGAGCCTTTTAACCTCTTTGTTTTCAAACAAAAGATTGATTTGGCATGCGTGCTGTATTAATTGACATATCTTTTTATAGGGTTAGCAGTGATGCATTCTCAAACCAACAATCAGTTAGATGTTGGGAATAATCCTAAAGTGGGTACCAAACGGTATATGGCTCCAGAAGTACTTGAAGAATCTATTCAAGTTGACTGTTTTGATGCATACAAACGAGTGGATATCTGGGCATTTGGACTTGTATTGTGGGAAGTAACGAGGAGGACATTCAGTAATGGTGAGCGTAACCAAACTATTATTTTGCAAGTGTTTCTTCAATTAAAAGGCTGGACTACTAATCCATGTTGAGTTCAAGTAAAGTGAACCAGTTTAAATTTTTTTGCTTTATGTACATCAAATAGTCCAGTGTTTAAACGTATTTAATTTTTACATAGTTCCCAGAGTTGTAGTGTATATTTTAAAACGTCAGACAAGTTTGTTTCTTCCCAGTGTTTATAATTAGGGATGAATTCTCAAAGATCATCATCTTGAAGGATTCTCTGGTTGTAAACAGTCACTGTCTCTAAAGTCTCTTCCACCACCACCACTGAAAATATGCCAGTTCCTCCTTGGCTGTGCCTCATAATGCAGAACATGAGATGCAGACCTGGACTGGGGTGACCCTCTAAAGTGCAGATAGCCACCCCCTGAAGTCTCAAATGATCTTATTTTTCTAAGTTCTGGAATATGTTATCTACAAATGCAAAGCAAGGACAACGCAGTGGATATTCCTACATTCAGATATATAAGTATTTAATTAAAGACTGGGTGCAGAAAAAGAGACTCCTATTTGTACAGCTCTTTTCATGCCCCCAGGATATCCCCAAGTGCTGATGAGCTTACTGAATTACATTTCAGTGATTGTTTTTTATTCTTGTGGGGGATGTGGGCATTGCTGCCTAGGCTCGCATTTATTGCTCGTCCCTAATTGCCACAGAGAAGGTAGTGGTGGCCTGCCGCCTTGAACCTCTGCCTTCTCGGGGAGTAGGTACATTCACAGTGCTATTTAGAGGGGAGAATTGTGACATTGAACAAATCAGCTTGCCTTGCACATAGTAAGGTCCAATAGAGAATAATTTTATGATCCGATAAACTGTTAGCGATGACGATTAGTGTTAAATATTGGTCAGAGCAAAGGGGAACCAACAATAATGCATCATGATCAATTTTGAGAATCCTGGAGCCTAATCTTTATACAACCGCGTTTGTTCAGTTCTGGTTAGTGTTAGCAATTGAAATTCTGGCCTAATTTTCTTCAGATTCAAGTTCGATTTTAATATTTCTAGTGTAATCTTGGTGCAATTAACAAAGGCAGCATAAAATTCAAATCAGGTTTGTGTTTGTATAATTAATAGATCAGCCACTTAATGATTAAACCCACTTTATCATTGAGGTGAAGGTGCCAGTGTTGGACTGGGGTGGACAAAGTTAATGCAACACCAGGTTATAGTCCAACAGGTTTATTTGGAAGTACTGGCTTTCAGAGCGCTGCTCCTTCATCAGGTAGCTGTGGAGCCGGAGCATAAGACACAGAATTTATAGCAAAAGGTCTGTGTCATGCAACTGAAACAATGCACAATAAAACATTACAGCGTAGTCCAGGCCCTTCCGCTCACGATATTGCACCACCCTGTGAAACCAGTCTAAAGCCCACCTAACCTACATCATTCTATTCTCGTCTGTATGCCTATCCAATGACTATATATGCCCGTAAAGTTGGCATGTCTATAACTGTTTCAGGCAGTGTGTTCCACATCCCTACTACTCTCTGAGTAAAGAAACTACCTCTGACATCTGTCCTATATCGATCACCCTTCAATTTGAAGCTATACCCCCACGTGCTAGCCATTACCATCCTAGGAAAAAGGCTCTCACTGTCCACCCGATCTAACCCTCTGATTATCTCAATTAAGTCACCTTTCAACCTCCTCCTCTCTAATGAAAACAGCCTCAAGTCCCTCAACCTTTCCTCATAAGACTTTCCCTCCATACGAGGCAACATCCTAGTAAATCTCTTCTGAGCCCTTTCTAAAGCTTCCACATCCTTCCAATAAAGCGGTGACCAGAACTGCACGCAATACTCCAAGTGCAGCCTCACCAGAGCTGCAGCATTACCTAATGGTTCTGAAACTCAATTCCTCTATTAATAAAAGCTAGCACACTATATACCTTCTTAACAGCCCTGTCAACCTGGGTGACAACTTTGAGGGATCTATGTACATGGACACCGAGATCTCTCTACTCATCTATAATATCAAGAATCTACCATTCGCCCAGTACTCCTTCCCTTTACTTGATCCTTGGGTTACAACTATTTACTATTTTTCAACAGTCAAGATTAATGACTTGGATACAGGGGAAAAATGTACTATAACCAAATTCGGGATACGTTGAACAAACCTAGATTGCTGTTAAGTCTTGCATCTTTTAGAATGGGTTGCAAGTTTTGGTTCATTAATATATAAATCCCAGAACTACTTTCCAATCACATTCTCAAGATAACTTAAGGTTTTATAAAATAGAAGTGGCATCTCAGTTCAGATAAAACATTAAAGGAGTGAGGTTAGAGTCTGTTGGTATCCCAATCTTGAGCCAGACTGGTTCTATTTCCAAAGTAGAAATGTTACGTGAATTGACTGCTACATTGACTGCCTGCAGATGGTGCGCTTTTTGAACAGAATAGAATGTATCTGCAAATACAATTCTGCAAATGCAAATTCACCCCATAGATTTATATGTATGTATATGTGTTTGTATGCATGCGAGGGAGAGTGTGTGTATGTGTGTGTGCATGAGTGTGACAGATTATAAGCCTGTGAGAGGGTGTGTGTATGAGAGAGAGTCTGCATGAGCATAACTCTGCAGGGGCATGGGAACCCAGACTGTAGCTTTAGGGTGCAGGACCTGGAGTGTAGGGAGGTTAGGAACATGGCATCAATTTCAAAGGAGGGTGCCTGTAAACAGGAAAGTGGCTTGAAGTGTGTATACTTCAATGCAAGAAGTATACAAAATAAGGTAGGTGAACTTGCAGCGTGGGTTGGTACCTGGGATTTCGATGTTGTGGCTATTACGGAGACATGGCTAGAACAGGGACAGGATTGGCAGTTGCGGGTTCCAGGATTTAAATGTTTTAGTAGGGAGAGGGGTGGGGGTAAAAGAGGGGGAGGTGTGGCATTGCTTGTCAAAGATAGTATTACAGAGGTGGAAAGGACGATGGATGAAGACTCGCCATATGAGGTAGTTTGGGCTGAGGTTA
>NC_057713.1:111488320-111523972 GCF_004010195.1 Chiloscyllium plagiosum | reverse complement strand
GCGGCCGCATCTGGAGTATTGTGTGCAGTTTTGGTCGCCATACTATAGGAAGGATGTGGAGGCACTGGAACGGGTGCAGAGGAGGTTTACCAGGATGTTGCCTGGTATGGTAGAAAGATCGTATGAGGAAAGGCTGAGGCACTTGGGGCTGTTTTCATTGGAGAAAAGAAGGTTTAGGGGTGACTTGATTAGAGGTGTACAAGATGATTAGAGGTTTAGATAGGGTCGACAGTGAGAATCCTTTTCCACGTATGGAGTCAGCCATTACAAGGGGGCATAGCTTTAAATTAAGGGGTGGTAGGTATAGGACAGATGTTAGGGGTAGGTTCTTTACTCAGCGAGTCGTGAGTTCATGGAACACCCTGCCAGTAGCAGTGGTGGACTCTCCCTCATGGGCATTTAAGCGGGCATTGGATAGGCATATGGAGGATAGTGGGCTAGTGTACGTTGGGTGGGCTTGGATCGGCGCAACATCGAGGGCCGAAGGGCCTGTACTGCGCTGTATTCTTCTATGTTCTATGAGTACGTAGAAGTGTGTGTGCGCGCGCACGCATGTGTATAGTGTAGTGGGGTCACCTGTAGTGTGACATGAACCTAATGTCCTGGTTGAGGCCATCCTTATAGGTACTGAACTTGGCTATCAGCCTCTGTTCTCCCACCCTGCGTTGTTGCGTATCCTGAAGTCCACCTTGGAGGATGGTCACCTGAAGATCCGAGGCTGAATGCCCCGACCACTGAAGTGTTTCCCAACTGGGAGGTAACACTCCTGTCTGGCCATTGTTGTGCAGTATCCATTCATTCATTGTTGTAGCATCTGCTTGGTCTATCCATTGTACCATGCCTGGGGATATCCTTGCCTGCATGGTGGGTGGTGTCCCCACATGTAATGGTAGTGTCCATGTCAACACTCTGACATGTCTTGCAGTGTTTGCTGTGACAATGTTGTGCGGTGATGTGATCAATGTTGCCCTGAAGGTTGGGCAGTTTGCGAAAAATGGTCTGTTTAAGGTTCAGCAGTTGTTTAAAGGTGAGAAGTGGAGATGTAGGGAAGGTCCTAGCGAGATGTTCATCCTCATCAATAATGTGTTCCCGGTAAGTACTGGACAGCGAAGGGTATCCTATGAGTCGCATCCCGTGTCTACCTCCTGAGGAGGTCATTACGCTTTCTTGCAAAGGCACGTCCGAACTAGTGATCACCGAGTTGAGTGTCTGTTGCTTACGAGGGCATCCTTCAGCACCTTCAGGTTTCCATCACATTCCTTCTCATATGAACCGATCCTGTGTAGGCGTAGGGGATGGCTGTTTTAATATGTTTAAGGTGGAAGCCACCGAAATGTAGCATTGTGAGGTTATCCACAGGTTTGCGGTAGAATGAGGTACTGAGGTGCCCATCCTTGATGGAGATATGTGTGCTCAAGAATGAGACAGGTACTAAAGTTTGTCCATGGTAAGTTTGATGATGAGAAGAAACTTGTTGGTGTCACTGTATAGTTGTTTTGGTGACTCCTCGCCATGGGTACAAAGGAAGAAAATGTCATCAATATATCTGGTGTATAGTGTTGGTTGGAGGTCCTGTGCAGCAAAGAACTTGTGCATGAAAATGTTGGCATACTGGGATGCAGATTTGGCCCCCATGGCTGTTCTATGTATCTGAATGAAGAATTGATTGTCAAGGGTGAAAATGTTGTGGTCGATGTTGAAGCGAATGAGTCGCAGGACGGTGCTCGAAGATCGGCAGTTGTTACTGTTGAGTACCGAGCCTGTTGCAGCGAGGCCGTCATTGTGGGGGATGCTGGTGTAGAGTGCTGAAACTACCACTGTGACGGGGAATGCACCCGGTAGGACGGGTCCATGGGTACTGAGTTTCTGTAAGAAATCTGTCGTGTCATGACAGAAGCTAGGGGTCCCCTGTTCAGTGGGTTTCAAGATGCCCTCGACATAGCCAGAAAGGTTCTCACACAAAGTTCTACTGCCTGACACGACGAGACATCATGGTGCGTTGGCTTTGCTTATCTTTGGAAGGCAATAGAAGTCCCCTACACGAGAAGTACGTGGGATGAGACTGGTAGAGAACTCCGAAGGATTGGGTCAAAAGTCTTGATCAATCTGTTTGGTTCACAGGTGTCTTCTTTGGTTGGATTGATCGGTAGTTTTCTATAGTGTTTCTCGTTCAGTTGTTGGTAAGGTTCCTTGCAGTAGTCCATTCTATTCTGAATAGCAATGGCTTCTCCTTTATCTGCTGGTTTGATGACACTGATAGCCAAATTCTGTACCCATGAGAATGGCCTCAACTGGGACCTTTGTTTATGTTACCCATGCATTTCCATCAAGGACGGGCACCTCAGTATCTCACTCTACTGCAAACGCATGGGTAACCTCACGATGCTACATTTCTCTAGCTTCCACCCTAAGCATATTAAAACACCCATCCCCTACAGACAGGCCCTACGCACACACAGGATCTGTTCAGATAAGGAGGAACGCGACAGACACCTGAAGATGCTGAAGGACACGCTCATAGGAACAGGATACGATGATCAATTCATCAATCACCAGTTCAGTTGTGCGACAGCGAGAAACTGTAATGACCTCCTTAGGAGACAGACACGGGATGCGATCAATAGGGTACCCTTCATTGTCCAGTACTTCCCGAGAGTGGAGAAACTGCGCCATGTTCTTCGCAGACTGCAACACATTATCAATGAGGATGAGCACCTCGCCAAGACCTTCCCTACACCTTCACTACAAACGCCAAACCTTAGACAGACTGTTGTTCGCAGCAAACTGCCCAGCCTTCAGGACAACATGGACCACATTACCTTACAACCCTGTCATGGCAACCATTGCAAGATGTGTCAGAGTTTCGATATGGATACCACCATGTACGCTGCAGGTACTCGTGACTCGTCCAACATTGCAGACAAGGATGCCCCGAGGCATGGTACATTGGGGAGACCAAGCAGACACTGCAACAACGGATGAATGGACACCACGAAGCAATCGCCAGACAGGGGTGTTCTTTTCCAGTTGGGGAACACTTCAGTGGTCGGGGCATTCAGCCTCTGATTCCTTGGGTGACCATCCCCTAGGTGGACATCGGGATACGCAACAAGGCAGAGTGGCCTAGCAGAGGCTGATAACCAACTTTGGTACCCACAAGTATGCCCTCAAACGGGACCTTGGGTTCATGTTACGCTACAGGTGACCCCACTGCACTATGCGCACACACTCTCAAATGCACACAAGCACACACACACACACACCCTCGCACGCGCACACCCTCTCACAGACTTCTATTCCATCGCACTCCCGCATACTCTACCATGCACACAAACACACTCATCCAGATGCACCAACATGCCTGCTTCCTGAAGAAGGGCTTATGCCCGAAACGTCGATTCTCCTGTTCCTTGGATGCTGCCTGACCTGCTGTGCTTTTCCAGCAACACACTTTCAGCTTAACAGCAATCTAGGTTTGTTCAATATATTGTTTCAGTTGCATGACTCATTGATCTTTTGCTATAAATTCTGTGCCTTATGATCCTGCTACACAGCTACCTGATGAAGAAGCTGCCCTCTGAAAGCTTGTACTTCTGAATAAACCTGGTGGTATGTGATTTTTAACTCTATCATTGAGAACTGTGTGGGACTATCTGTTCTGTCCTTGACAGCTGTCCATAATTTAAAGAAGGGGCATATCAGTGGCACTTTGATGCAATATCTTTCAGCCTTTTGGCTCAGACCAAATGCTAGCTCTGAGTTGTGAGTCACTATAGGATTTCAAGATCATCGTTGTTTTGTGATTGGATATTGGAGGATCATCACTTGAGTTGGTAGATCTTTATGCTGGCTTCAGCCTAATGCCATTTCAGTGTCCAAGCCAAACAGACCTCTGACCACTGCAAGCCCTCAGGCCCTAGGCCAGGCTGTCTAGAATGACTGTGAAGAAGGTAGAGGAAGGAACACAAGTCAATTGGACCTCCTTTGTGAAGAGGTCTCTCCCAGGTTGCTGCAGGTTTCAAGGAGCAGATATTTTCTGACTGTAGCCGGGTATATTTCAACTCTACCTCCAAAGCATTAAATAATGTCAACATCACCTGAAGGTATTTGAGGAGAAAGAAGGTGAGAGCCCTGTTTCTATCCTGTCTGAGGCACCATTGTCCATCCAAGGAGATAGTGAGGACTGCAGATGCTGGAAAGTCAGAGTCAATAAAGTGCGGAGCTGGAAAAAGCACGCATATCTAGCAGCATCAGACGAGCAGGAGAGTTGATATTTCAGCTTGGGACCTTTCATCAGGACTCATTCGTATACTTGCACTCTTTGATGTCTGATAGGATGGAGAAAAAGACATTGGTTGAGGGTGTGGATTCTTCTGAGGATGAAAAACAGTGAGGTCTTTGCCGGTCTGAGAAAGAGAGGCCCTAAGCTGGGGCAGGGTAGACTGGAGTGAGAGAAGATAGTGGCACATGGTTGCAAGCATGGAACTGAGGATCCGCAGGTAAAATAGTTTCTGGAAGCTATGGGTGCGCTGTAAATAGCGATGTCACAGTTTTGTCCAAGTTGAGATGGTCTGAATGTTGTCTGCAGTCCTGGAGGATAAGCTGGCTATGTAAGCAGCTGCTGAGGAAGGAGACGTTGCTCTAGTACCAGGATTGTTTGAGGATGTGCCCAAAGAGCTTTAGGATGGAGGAGTTGACCAGGGGTTGCATTGGGACAGAGACCCACTGAGATCTTTGTGGAAGGAAGAGGAAAACTTCTTCAAGGTGGGCATCTTTACAGAGGCTTCACAGTATGGTTTACAGCAGCTAGGCCATAGTGAGAACAGCAGATGCTCACCATCGTTCTTCCTCCCAGCCCAGAGGAGCTGGATTGTTACAATCCAGATGTAGAACTCTATGTCCCATCCGCAGATGTCCTGACCTTCTTAGGAAAATGCACAAAGCTTGAGGGAGGCAGCATGTATGTAGTGGATCTTTTGGAATCTGAACCTGAAAAATGTCCATATTATAGCTGATGAAGTGCTGGATGTCTTGAAATGCATTAAAGTGGATAAATCCCCAGGACCTGATCAGGTGTATCCGATATTTGTATCATCGATAGTCACAGGTGAGGTGCCAGAAGACTGGAGGTTGGCTAACGTGGTACTTCTAATTAGAACGGTGGTAAGGACAAGCCAGGGAACTATAGACTGGTGAGCCTGCTGTTGGTGATGGAGGGAATCCTGAAGGAAGTGATTTACTCGTATTTGATTGATTAGGTATAGTCAATGTGGCTTTGTGCGTGGGAAATCATGTCTCACGAACTTGAATGAGTTTTTTGAAAAAGTATCAAAGAGGATTGATGAGGGCAGCGCGGTGAACATGATCTATATGGACTTCAGTAAGGTGTTCAACAAGGTTCCCCATGGGAGACTGGTTAGATCTCATGGAATACAGGAAAACTAGCTATTTTGATACAGAACTGGCTTGAAGGTAGAAGACAAAGTGGTGGTGGAGGGTTGTTTTTCAGACTGGAGGCCTGTAACCAGTGGTGTGCCGCAAGGATCGGTGCTGGGTCCACTATTTTTCATCATTTATATGAATGATTTGGATAGGAACATAGGAGGTATAGTTAGTAAGTTTGCAGATGACACCAAAATTGAGGTGTTGTGCAAAGCGAAGAAGGTGACCTCAGATTACAACAGGATCTTGACCAGATGGGCCAGTGGGCAGATGGAGTTTAATTTAGATAAATGCGAGGTGCTGCATTTTGGGAAAGCAAATCTTGGCAAGACTTATACAGCTAATAGTAAGGTCCTAGGGAGTGTTGCTGAATAAAGAGACCTTGGAGTGCATGTTCACAGCTCCTTGAAAGTGGAGTCGCAGGTAGATAGGATCGTGAAGAAGGTGTTTGATATGCTTTCCTTTATTGGTCAGAGGATTGAGTACAGGAGTACAGGAGTTGGGAGGGGATGTTGCGGCTGTACAGGACATTGCTTAGGCCATTTTTGGAATATTGTGTACAGTTCTGGTCTCCTTCCTATCGGAAAGATGTTGTGAAACTTGCAAGGGTTCAGAAAAGATTTACAAGGATGTTGCCAGGGTTTGAGGATTTGAGCTATCAGGAGAGGCTGAATAAGCTGAGGCTGTTTTCCCTGGAGCGTCGGAGGCTGAGAGGTGACCTTATAGAGGTTTATAACGTCATGAGCACGGATAGTCTAAATAGGCAAAGTCTTTTCTCTGGTTGGGGGAATCCAGAAATAGAGGGCATAGGTTTAAGGTGAGAAGGCAAAGATATAAAAGGGACCTAAGGGGCAATTTTTTCACACAGTGGTACATGTATGGAATGAGCTGCCAGAGGAAGTGGTGGAGGCGAGTACAATTGCAACATTGGATGAGTATATGAATAGGAAGGGTTTAGAGGGATATGGGACTAGATTAGATTAGGGTGTTGATCAGCACAGCCAAGTTGGACCGAAGAGTCTGTTTCCATGCTGTACATGTTTATGACTCTGACAGTAAGTGGCAGGTCAAGGTGACCCTGAAGGCAGATGCCATAGGGAACATCCTCCAACTGTCTTCCAGCTTCGTGATTGGATGAAGCTGGGGCCACTCACTCGTGGGGCAGCCTAGACTGTGCCACACCTCTGGGAGGTCAGGGCAAATGGCAACTGAACAACAAAGTGTCCATCTGCAGTATCTGTAAACAGGAGGGCCACCAGTCAAAGGACTGCAAAGGACCAAGAGTTTTAACCTCTGTCAGGAAAGCCTGCCCAAATTGAGGGGTGTGGGTGGGGGGGGCGGTGCCTGAAGTAGCAAAACAAGCAGTGGACCCTAAAAGGACAGTAAGGCACCAGCCTCCAATAAGACAACTGAGAAAAGGGTCCGTCAGAAGGAGGGCAAGCCTTGCAGGAACATAAAGGAAGATGCTCTGGAGAGTGATAAACTAACTGAACCTTTGCCTGAGAATAGAGAGTCAATGGAGGAGGAAACTGTGAACAAAGTGTGTGGGGCCGGTGGTGAGGAGAAAACCCTTTCCTCCCGCAGGCCTACCACAAACCAGCCTCAGAGAAAGCTGCTTGAAGGACATGCCAACAATTCCAATGCGTTTATTTTTTCCCTCTCTGCAAAGATTGTGTAGAAATGACTTAGAACGTTATATATACTTACAGATGATGATTTTATTAATAAAATATATTTTTCAAATTAAAAATATCTTTTAGTTCTTTACAATGGTCTAGAAAGTACGTGATGTTGCTTTCCACTGTGACTTTCCGCAAAGCATGAGGGAACTAAACCCGTGGACCTTTTCTTAATTGTTTTAGTGAGGTTTTACATCATCAAACAGCAAGATAATCTGGATGAATTGTCTCACTCATTCAAAGACATCACCCACTTGAAAACCCTCGGGACTACCCTGTTATGAGAACCCTGAGACCAGGGATGTGCAGCCAAGGTGCCTCGTGCATCACCTGCTTTAAGAACCCCTGTGGTTAGGACACTGGTCATGGAGAGAACCTCCCAACTTGAGAACATTGGAAGCTTCAACCACCCTGAGAAGCCTGTGATATCTCACAGCATTGGACATTTTGAGTTTGCCATGTGCCATTGAAACAAGAAGTGCTGAGAAGTTTAATTCTTCTTGTTTTTGTAGGAATCGCTGAAGAGTATAAACCTCCATTCTATGATCTCGTACCGAATGACCCGAGTTTTGAAGATATGCGAAAAATTGTATGTGTGGAACAGCAAAGACCAAATATTCCCAACAGATGGTTTTCGGATCCTGTGAGTTTGACACCCTTTGTTTTATGTGATGTTATTTATTAATATCCCATTTCACTCCAGAGTTTATGATCTTACTATAAGTCTGTTGTGTCTTCATAACTTCCACTATTCATGCATACTCTGGGGAATAGTCAATTTACTTCAACAGAGACAGGGATGTTTATGTAGATAGCCATTTCCTGTGCTTGAGTGACCTTACTAAGTCAAACTGTTTCACTGTAATTTTGATAACCAGCTCAGCCATGACGGGCAAAGTTTTTATAATGCCAAAGTGTTCTTCCTGGAAAACACTGAAGATAGTAGTCTATCCACCTCTCCAATAGTTCGCTACAGTTCATGAAGACGTTTCGAGTCTGTGTTCAGTTAAGGCATTTTCTCTGCTCTGCTTATGGACTTGACCCCTTTTTGATCACTTCGTACCTGCCTCTGATATTCCTTGTGCTGAAGGACGTCAGAGTACTGTGGTAGTACTCTTGAGTACTCAGTACTCATTAGTGAATGGTGCACTGCCTAGCCGTTCATTGGACTTTACTTCAAGCAACTGTTAGTACATGAGGGGCAGCATGGTGGCTCAGTGATTAGCATTGGTGCCTCACAGCGCCAGGGACCTAGATTCATTTCCACCTTTGGGCACCTGTCTGTATAGAGTTTGCACATTTCTCTCTGGGTGTTCTGGTTTCCTCACAAGAGTCCAAAAATGTCCAGGTTAGGTGGATTGGCCTTGCTAAATTGCCCATACTGTCCAAGGTTGTGTAGGTTAGCCATGGGAAGTGCAGGGATAGGGTAGGGGATGGGTCTGGGTGGGATAATCTTTGGAGAGTTGGCATGATCATGTTAGGCTGAATGGCCTATTTGCACACTGTGGAGATTCTATTCTATATATTCTGGAATAGGTTTCTCGCTTGAATCTCTTTTATAACTGAAGCTAAGCAGTCAGCTGTCATTAATGACAGCTTGTATTCCAGTGCTGTTATCCTTAAAGTAGTAAGTAATGTTTCCCTCTTCCCACATGCTGAGAATGCAATGCTGTGTCTGGAAGTGGATTTTCACTTCTACACTGTTGTGCCAAGGGTGGAGAGCGCCTGTTTGGTCCAACTGAGGCTCTCTTGGTTTTTCACTGAGTAGACAGTATGGCTGAGATTGATGAGGGGAGGGTATTTGTCCTATGAATTATAACACTTTAAGACTTGAACATCATTGAGTGACTCGTTGAGTGACAGTGATGTGTTAGCTGCATATGTTGAGAGGGCTATTCAGCGAGACATGTCTGGTTGTCAATGTCCTGATGTTGGATAAATCCAGAGCAAGAGTTCTTGGGACACAGTGGCACTGTTCCTACCTCTGACACTTGTAACTGAGATATGAAGATGGTTGACATTGACACTGACAACTGGAAGACGGTCACTGTCAGTCATGGCTTGTGGAGACTGATTAAAAACGCTGAAACGAGGCTCACCCAGCCAAGACGCAGGTCCAAAGAAAACAGAAGCCAAGAAATCTTGTACATCTTGGTCCACTGTCTCCCTCTGAAATAAATGTGGCAGAGATTACTGGACTAAACTGTAGCTCTGGAGCCCAACGGGCAAGGTTGATCACAGTGGTGGTGACTTTGGCACAAGCCCTTATTACATGATGGAAGACTGCAATTAATCTGCTCCTGAATCCCAGTGGTGTACCTTTCTACCTTCTCATCTATGAAATAGTGCTGAAACCCTAGTTTATTCTATTAAAAACAGGACCAAGGTACTAAGTTGGATGATCAACTATGATTAGATGGAATGGTAGAGCAGGCTTGAGAGAGGGCCAAATGGCCTACTCAGTATTTTCCATGTTTCTCAACTGCCTCCCATGTATATATATTTTGAAGTCCCTACTCATCAATTTTGTTTCCCCTGATTCTGCTACCTTTGACACACTGCAATGTCCCAGATCAAAGTAATTATGCAAATAGACTTGCATTTATTTTCAGGTTCTTTTGCATGATCCAGGTGGAGCATGTGCCCGGCATGGCCGACTCATTTCCAGTGCAACAGCAAACCTTTTTTTTTAGATTAGATTAGATTACATTACATTACACAGACACGGGGAGAACGTGCAAACTCCACACAGTCAGTCGCCTGAGGCGGGAATTGAACCCGGGTCTCTGGCGCTGCGAGGCAACAGTGCTAACCACTGTGCCACCGTGCCGCCCACTTAATGGGACTGCTTGGAGTTGCTAAAGAAATTAATTTTTTTTAAGTAATGGAAAATGCTGAAAATACTCAACAGGTCAGGCACTATCTGTGCAGTGACAAACAATGTTAATGTTTCATGTTAATAACTTCTCATCAGTCTTTTTTAAAATCCTCCCCTTAAGGAGAACACAGAGGAGCAAAGTTGTTCCACTCTATTCCACCTCACTTCTATAGTCTACTACTGGCTTTTTTCAGTTATCCTGCTTCTCTGTCATACATTGCAGGGTTCTCAGGAAGTATCATGAGCTTCAGACTCCATCCACTGGCATGACCATAAAACTCAGGCTTGTTAACCTGCAGTCAACCAACAGTGCAATCATCCCCAAACTCAAAACACCCACCCTCCCCTGAGTTTGTAGACCCTCAACACTCTGTTCAGGTGTGTGGACACCCCATCCTCCATGCTGTCCAGTCCCTCACATTCTCTATCCAAGTGTGCATATAGTTTCCCAGGAAAGGGAGCAAACTGCAAATGTGTTCTTGGTGTGCAGCAAATGTAAAGACTCCCAAACAGGAAGCAAATATAGAAAAGTGACACTTAGATGTAAAATAAAACAGATAAGAGAAAGAACTGAGAGTCTATTTATCTTACATGAAAAAAATGAAGATTGATGCTGCGTGTTGTGCTACAATTTTCAAATACACCTTAGTGTTTTCTTAACATGGTTTGTATCTGAGTTTTCCAGTAAGCTGTAAATTGGTTTATATCATATTATTTGTTCTCATTTGTTTCAGACTCTGTCTGCTCTTGCCAAGCTGATGAAGGAGTGTTGGTACCAAAATCCCTCTGCACGGCTCACTGCATTACGCATCAAAAAAACTTTAGGAAAAATAAGCAATTCACTAGAGAAAGTGAAAATGGACTGCTGAACGGAAAATGAGCACTCGTTTTACCACTGTTCAACAAGTATAACTGGATCTGCAGCAGAGTAGGAGATGCAGATTTCAAACTGCCTATTTTTCTGTTTTTGCAGTCGACACTTGGACATTGTCGAGAAGTGGCAACAAGGATGCTATGGTTTGCAATGGCAGATGGATCATTGTCTTTAACCAAACCAATCACTCAACAATGGCTGCTGCTCTTGATGCAAATTAAATCAGGCTGCAGTTTCATGTTCACTGGGTGCTCACTAAATTTCAGTTCTATTTGGAAGGGGAAGTTTTGCACTAAATTTTGTTTTTTTTTATTTTTGCATTGCTGTATATTATCAAGTATGTTGCAATAGCCCTGACCTGTGTATTGATCTTCAGCCTGTAAAATAGCATGAGGTTTTTCATTCGATGAGGTAAAGTTTAGTTGTTTTGTTACAGGAGATACTTGAGCCATTCAATGGTTATTGTATTTGAATATAAAAGTGGTCCTATCTTTTATGTGAAAGGAGGACATATTCACCAACTGCTAATGGTGGTGCCTTTGCATTTATGGGCTACAGTTAACTTGCTTAAGATTCAGTTAAACAATTATCTTAAGTACTTTCCACAGTATGTGTATCTGTTAAAACTGTTTGTTCAGATTGTATGCCTTGACTTTATTGTTGTACCCAAGGTCTAAAGTTATTTTTTATACCATATTTTGTCATGTTAGGAAATAACATTCTTGTCATTTTGATTTGCTGTTTTGAACTTGAAGAGTTCCTAGGAGAAAGAAGCATAGGAAAGAAAAGTCTTTGTTGTAGCTAACCATATTTGAAAAAATATACAGTTTCTCTAAACATGCAAATGCCCTGCTATTTAACTTCATCATGGGCAAAACACTATTCTGTGATCTTTTTATTTTCCTCGAAAGTTGATTGTGCTGAGTAGAGGAAATAACAAAATTACTGATTTGTATCTTGTGTAAAAAGTCAAAATACTAAAAACACTACAGGAATGAACAATAAAAACCAACATTAATTATTTGCCAACACTCACTGAGAAATAAGGAAATTAGTCACGAAAGTGTTTAAAAAGAAAATTGTGATCTCCAGTGCAGAGAACTGTTTCCCTGAAATACTGTAACACGAACTATATGTGAGTCTTTAATGTAAATGTATGGAGCCTGCTTTGTTGCCTTTTGTTATTGTTTTAATTTGTGCAATAGGCGTAACAGAGCACTCGATTTATTATGTAGTTTTAAACAAAAGGGCTTATTGCATTATTTTATAAGTGAAAGTATGTTGCATTTGTAGACGAGATTTTAATTATTTCATTTGGGACATCTGATCAGCTTTACCATTTGGTGAATTATGCAATGAATAGCTATACCATTCTTACGCTGTAATACTTCCCAGTACTTCAGTGTAGTTCAGTTTCTGAAACAGCAATAATTGAATATTGAAACTTAGTATTCCTGCAATTGTTTACGCACAGCAAAAGCATTATGTTAACCTATGACTGCAGTGACACAATTAGTCTTTCACTACACTCAACTTGGTTGCAGTATCTATTTAACGGTAACTCCTTAAAGCAACAGATATTTATGAATGAGCAATATTAAAGCTACTATGTCACTTACATTTTTAGCAGTTTTGCATTATATGATGAAACAATTATGATTTAAATTTTCGTGTTCATCTATGGAGAATATTGTTTTAGCCTTAATCCTTAGAAGACTGGTGCAATTTTTCACTGTTTTAAAAATACATCAATTTCAAAGTTTTTCATTTAATTCAGAAAAAAAAACTAATAAAGGAATGTCCTGTGTGTTCTTCACGTTCGTCTTTGTTTCTGTCATTCAGCATCAGATGCCTTGACAGGTCACAATGTAATAATATTTGTAGGAGTCAGTTTGAGACTGCCGAATTAGAGAAAACTACATCATGAACAGCCATTCTGGAAAACCTGTTGTGAAATAGAACACACACAAGCAACAAAAAAGCAAATGGTTTCTATCAATACAGGTAAAGTAAAATTGGTTAGCAGATGCAATCTTAGGTTATCATTCAAGTAAACTTAATCAATAACCTGCATTCCCAGAACGCTACCTGGGTCTCTGGATAGAGTCTAGTGACAATACCATTTGGCCATCACCTCACCTTTTATAATTTATATTAATAACACATTTATATATTATTGTAATTTGTATTTCAAATACTGGATAAATGTGAGGCATAAGCCATTTTGGTAAGTAAACCTATGTTCCTTATTACTTCAAAATAAGCAACTATATTATATGTATTGAGGAATGCAAATGTTTAATTTGTTAAAAATATCAAAACGGATTGATCAAGCCATTTAAAATGCAGCACCAGCTATTGTTTTTCTTTAAAGGGGCAGAATCAAGCAGTTGCAGTGAGAAGTGAAATTTTATTCTTGATGAAAGTATCAAAGGTGAAAGCAATTGTGCAGTGGAACATGTCACTACTTCAAGTGCATGACTCATGAGGATCAGGGGCTAGAGAGTTGGGAATTTGAAAGTGCAGACATAAATACATCGAGGGTGGTGTTTTCTGGGAAGGAACAGAATTAAGGTCGTGATGGAATATGGATGGGAGATGTAGGTGAAGATTGATACAATAGGGCTAGCATGTCTCTGTGAGATGGCAAGGAAAAGGGGATTGCTTTGATTTTGTATTGGAGATTTTAAATGGTGGTGTGGCTGTAGTAAGAGTGCAGTGAATCCAGAGGGGAGAGTCCATTAAAAATAGAGGTTAAAATCACAATGGATGAGAAGCCACAGACCGAGAGAAAAGCACTGAAGCTATCAGAGTTAAGTTCTTACGGTAGCTGGGAGTGTAGCAGAGAACAATAATTTTGAATTTAAGGTGAAGAAGGCACAATATGGTGAACTCATCAAATGAGGAAGAAGTTTCAGAGAAATGTCCTGTCAGGCAAAGATGTGACCAAATATTTTTTCAGAACATTGGAGGCCATTTTGCTTAGCTCATTCTAGTTCTCAGAAAGGATGATTAATTTAGTCTCAATCCCCTGCATTTTAAGACTTTTCTTAAATGAATATACAAGCACCAGTTCTTTATGATTTTGCAGGGAAACTCAGCAAAATGAAAATGCTGTAGCAGGCACAACTTGCTTCCCATTGGAGTACTCAGCTTTATGTCTGCCATATTCAACCTGAGAGAAAGGTTAGGTGCTATTAAATGTTTCATTTGTATGGAAGTCTATTACTGACTCATATGTTGTGATGTTTACAAGTCTTTGGTTTGTGGTAGAACTCATCCCAGGTCCAGTGTTTTGTACATTGTTAGTTAACCACGGTTCAATAGTTTCCAGCCTGTCTATGTAGACAATGCTGGGAAGTCTTAGACAATTACCTTTTCCCATTGCATCTCTGCAGTGGCTGTTCTGAGATTTAGTGCGTCCCGCAGCATATAGTCCTGGACCTTGGAATATGCTACCCTGTAACATCTGGGGGAGCACAGTTCTTTGCATTGGAAGATGAGTGGGTTTTAGGCAGAGGAAAAAGTGGCTTTCACAGAGTTTTTGATCCTCCAGCTGCAGTTGGTGCCCACCTCTGGGAAGAGACCATTGGGCATGGAGTCTTACTTGGAATGAGCCTCAACAGAAACCACTTCATCTCTCTCCAAACCTCCTATCCAAAGATATACTCAACAAGCAGATGGACAACAGATTCCACCCCACCACAAACCTATTGAGGGTAATGTATGGAGTGGGTGACACTCTGGGTATGTTGGAAGAACCTTACAGGAAAGGTTTTTCTTATCACCAGCCAAGTTATATGTTCGTGCTTGTTTTTAAGTTCTGATAATGAGGCATTCTGACAAATAAATTTGATAGCCTGAGAAGATCTATTATCTGCTTTAAAAGCAGGGCCTTGAGGATGTTACATGCTGATCACAGCCTGATGGACATCAGCATAAACTCCACAAGAAGCAGGTGCTATGGTATGGTCCAATTATTTGGCATACTCTCTGGCAATGTGGTCAGATATGTTCTTCACAACACATGTACAATGTCAACATGTAGTCCCATGGTATTTGAAGGGTTTGTACAGAATGATGCAGCTACACACAAAGGTGGGCATTAGAATAATGACAGTGTTGGATACAGAGGTCTTTACAATGTGTTCTTCCAACTTTGGTCCCTGCTGTCCTCCAGATAAAATGGAAATTTCCACAGAACAGACCCTGACCATTCCTCACCTCTGTGCCAGACATCAAGAGTACTTCATACCTGATAATCAGGTTTGTATCATGGGCAGCATGGTGGCTCTGTGGTTAGCACTGCTGCCTCACAGCACCAGGGTCCCAGGTTCGATTCCAGCCTCAGGCCATTGTCTGTGTGGAGTTTGCACATTCTCCCCGTGTCTCCGTGGGTTTCCTCCGGGTGCTCTGGTTTCCTTCCACAGTCCAAAGATGTGGTTAGGTGAATTGGCAATGCTAAATTGCCCATAGGTTAGGTGCGTAGAGGGAAATGGGTCTGGGTGGGTTACTCTTCGGAGGGTTGGTGTGGACTTGTTGGGCCAAAGGACCTGTTTCCACACTGTAGAGAATCTAATCTAGATTGGTCATGGAACATTGCTCCTGCATGCTCAGGTTTTGATGGACCTCATGCTTAGGTCATAAAGTCATGCAGCATGGAAACAGACCCTTCGGTCCAATTTGTCTATTCCAACAAAGTTTCCCAAACTAAATTAGTCCCACTTGCCTGCACTTAGCCCATATCCCTCTAAATCTTTCCTATTCATATACTTGTCCAAATGTCTTTTAAATGTTATAACTGTACCTGCGTTTACCATTTCCTCTCACAGTTCATTCCACATACAAAGCATTCTCTGTGAATAAAAGTTGACCAACAGCTTCCTTTTAAATCTGTCTTCTCTCACCTTAAAAATATGTCCTCTAGCTTTGAACGCATCTATCCCAGGGAAAAGATCCTTGCTATTCACCGTATCTATGCCCCTCATGAATTTATAAACCTCTGTAAGGTCACCCTCAACCTCCTATGCTTTAGGGTCCTTAGTCTTGGAAGAGTTCATGGATATAGCACAGGAGGTCACTTGACTTGTCACATCATGCTGTTTGCTACTTAATAACTTGTGTTTCCTGACACCCATAAAAACAGTTCATATGGAAAATTTTGTGCTTGGACACTTTGAGAAACATTCCACCAGTAAAATAAAAAATTGGCAGCACCCAGATAAGTGCAATAAACATTAGCAAACAGGATAGAGTGATGTCACTGTGGCAGGTGTACTGTATATTCACATTTTGCAGAGGCATACTGAGAGCATTTGGGGAGTATCAGCAGACATTCTCTACTTATAAAGCAAAAGAGTAAGTAGAGCGAGTGTGGTTCCTCTGGAGATTGAGAATAGGGAGTTAATAGTAGATAATAAGGAAATGTTGGATGAAATGAACAAATATTTTGCTATTTCTTCACAATAGAAGATTTTAAAACATTACCGTCATAGCTGTAAGTCAGAAGTGGAGGGGAGAGAGGAGATTGATGAAAGGAGAGTCAAGAGGGAAGCTGTATTTAGCCAGCTGATAAGGCTGTAGGCTAATGAATTTTCAGGTTCAGATAAATTTCTTTATAAAGGCTAGTATGAGGTGGATAATGAACTAATGGATGCGTTGGTATTAATTTTCCAGAATTTTCTCCATTCAGGAAAGGTTACATCAAGTTGGAAAGTAACAAGTATGATTCCTCTCTTCAAGAGGAGGGAATCAGAAGACAGGAAACTATAGGCCAGTTAGCTTGATGCCTGTCTTGGGATAGGCATTAGGGTCTTATTATTAAAGTGGCTATAGTTGAACACTTAAAAAACTCAAGGTATTTGGAAAACATGTTCAGTATGGTTTCATCAAAGGGAGATATTATTTGATCATTTATTGGAGGTTGTTGAATAAGTTCCATTCTCTGTGGGTAAGAGAGAGCTAGAGGCATACTATAGCTGAATTTCTAGAAGGCGTTTGATAAGGTGGTGCATCAAAAGTTATTGTGGAAAATAAAAACTCGGTATGGGGTAACACATTTGCATGAATAGAAGATTGTATTGCAAAAAAAAACCTTAAGTCCATCAGAAATAGGGACAGGAATAGGCCATTTGGCCCCTCAAGCTTGCTCGATGGGCTGCCCAATTCAACAGAATCATGATTGATCCAATATTCCCCATGTCCACTTTCCTATGTTTTCCTAAACCTTGATTCCCCTCAATAACTAATCATGAAGTTCTCTATCTCAGCCTTAAATATACACGACAAATCTCTCCCCTCAGCTGTGTGTTGTAAGTTCCAAAGACTCAGCTCTCTGAGAGAAGAAATTCCTCCTCATCTTAAATTGGTGCCCCTTTATTCTGAGACTATGCCCTCTGACCCTAGATTCTCCCATGAGGGGAATCATCCTATCAGTAATTACCCGACCAAACTCCTTAATTCTGTTTTAATGCAACTTTGATTGGTCAGATGTCACAAGTATTGGATAGCAGGGTGTTGGACCCTCATTTTTTGCAATTTGTATCATTGACTTTGATGAAGGGAATGTGGAGGCATGTGGCTAAATTCACAGTTAGCACTAAGATAGGTAGGAAAGTATTTTGTGAAGGAGGCCGAAGGACTTTACAGATGGATGTAGGTAGGTTGAGTTATTGGGTAAAAATATTGCAGATGGGATATAATGTGGAAAAACATGAAATTCTTCATTTTGGCAGAAGGAATAAAAAAAAATATTAAATGGAGAATGACTGCAGAATTCCAAAGTGTAGAGGGTTTTAGTTTACTGGGGCACAAGGCTCAAAAATGCACATGTAACCAAAAAGTCTAACAGCATGCTATTGTTTATTACAAAAATAATTGTACATAAAAGTAAGGATGTAATGCTTCAGTTACTGCAGGGCATCAATAACACCACATCTCAAACTGCCTGGGGTTTTGGTCTCATTTAAATGTATTGGAGGTGATTCAGAGGAGGTTGAATAGATCCATGCCCACGGTAGGTCTCAACCCGGTTTCTTGGCCGTTCATGTTGGTCCTGGCCTGGTCTCTCGGCAACTCATGGCAGTGTCTCAGCCCCGGCATGTTCCCAAGGCACCAGGGGAGATCAGAGAGATGGCAGTTTCAGCAGCAGTGATGGAATCTGAGGTGCCGGCATTGAGAATAGTCAGCAGAGCAAGATAAGCAGAGGACTCAATAAAACCTGTTGAACTTCTAACATATTCTTTTATTTTCCTAATTTAAACTATGAAAGTCTTTAATGATAACTATTATCTTATTTTGTTATTTTTCTACTACTCTATGGAGTGCTGCTTAATTTTTTAACTCTCGTTTCTCTTACCACTTTGTACCTATGTTTTTTTGTACCTAGGCACCTTGGTACCTAAGATGGTGCTACGTGTGGTAACATTATGCACTTTTCACCATACTCTTGTACTTCTGTACTTGAGGACACGTGACAATAAAAATCTAAATCTAAATCTGCTACCTGGAAGTACAGGTTGTCCTATGATGATTAGTTGGACAGAACATGAACAAATGAGCTGAAATCAAGAGAGGATGTGAAGGTCAGTGCCCATGATATCAATGCAGTATTTGAGGGTGGCATCTGTGAGCTAATGGAGTTAATGGGAATCAGAGGGAAACTTCTTTACTGGTTGGAATTATACTTAGTGCAAAGTAAGGTGTTTGTGGTTGCTGGAGGTCAATTATTTCAGTTATTGGACATTGCCAGTGAGGAGAGATAGTAAAGACACTACCACCACACCACAAGAAGCCCACATTCCTTAGGGTAATGCCCTAACCGCTACCATCTTCAGCTGCTTTATCAATGGTCTTCCCTCCATCGTAAAATCAGAAGTATAGATATTCGCTGATGACTATACAATTTTCAGCACCATTGATTGCCATGTCCAATCCATGTCCAAGTACAATAAGGCCTGGAAATACTCAGGTTTGATCTGACAAGCAAGTAACGTTTGTGCCACAAAGTACCAGCCAATGACCATCTCCAATAAGAAAGAACACAATGATTGCTCATAGCCATGCAATGGCATTAGCACTGCTGAATACGTCAATCACCTGTGATGAATTTTAATTTCTTTGTGAATTCAGCAATGTCCGGTTAATATCAGTACGTGCTGTATCATGTTGAAATAAATAATGAGCTAGATCCAGACTTAACAAGTCTATAAGATGGGTTAAGTGCTGAATATCCCACTTTCAACATTCTAGGCTTACCATTGACTAGAAACTGAACCAGACCAGTCATATAAATAAATGCAGAAAGTGTAAAGACTCAGCAGCTATGGCAGCATCTTTGGAGAGAGAAATGGAGTTTTGAACAGTGAGTGTTCCATCCCCTGCATCCTGAGTCCCTGTCTAACATTTACAAGGCTCAAGCCAGGAATACTCCCACATACCTGGATGAGCACAGCTCCAACAGCACTCAAGTAGTTCAATACCTTCCAAGGTTAAGCAGCTTGTTTGATTGGTACCCTATCTAACATATTCAACATTCACTCTGACGCACAGTGGCAGCAGTAATAAAACAGGAAATGCTGGAGTAAGTCAGCAGTTCAGCAACATCTGTGGAGGGAGAAACTGAGTTTCTTTGTAACCCTGTGACAGCAGTATGTACAATCCACAAAATGCACTGCAACAACGTAACAAGGTTCCTTAGACAGCACCTTCCAACTTGCGACCTAGAAGACCATGTTCACACATACAAGGGAGTATCAACTCCTGCAAAATACCGCTTCAAGCCATTCACCACCCTGATGTGGAACTACATTGATGTTCTTTCACACTCACTGGGAATCCCCTTCCTAACAGTGCAATGGGTTGACCTTCACCACATCAATTGCAATCGATTAACAGGGCAGCTAAACAACACTTCCAGGGCATTTAGGAAAAAATAATAAATGCTGGCCCAGCCAACAATGCCCACATCCCAGGAATGAATAATACATACTAAAACATTCTCTATGCCCTGAATGGTTTCCTTTCCCACATTCTGCCATGAGCAATATATTTGTGCCCTTGATCTCTACATTTCCTTCCATGTAAGCAACAAAACCCTCAATCTGACTCACACCCTCTACCACCCCTGCTTAATGACTACGGTGTTCACCATCTACAAAATGCATACCTGCTCAACTCACTGCAACACCTAAGACAACAGCTTCCAAACTGTTGACCTTCTTGAATGGAATAGCAGATGCATGGGAACATCACCACCTTCTAAGCTAGACATAATCCTAACTTGGAAATACAACACCATTCCTTCATTGTTGCTGTGTCAAAATCCTGGAATTCCCTTCCTAACAGCACATTGGCTGTATCTACAGCACAGGGTCTGCAACAATTCAACAATATAGCTCACCAGCAGCTTCGCAAGAGCACTAAGGATGGATATCAAATGATGACCTAGAAGGCCCATATCCAGTTAATGAATAAGGAACACTGTAACACATTGGCTGTAAAGTGTTTGAAATGTACTATATTAATATCTGTTTTACAGAATATAAAAACCTTTATTAAATCTCCTCCTACATCTATCCTGCAGCAATAGAAATAATTACAAAACCTTATGTGCCTCCTCATAACCATAGTTTATGAATCACACATCTTGATACATCTACACAATATGCTATCAATGGCTTTAATCTCATTTCTAAAATGGCACATACAGATTGCTAACAACTGTTAACTATGGCCTGATCAATGTCTTTCAGACAAAGTCATCCCGACTTCTTCACATTGAGTTGGCCTCCACGCTAACCATTTAGTATATACTCCTGTTCGCTCCTGACACTGCACTGTGATATTTCTCCACACTGAACTGTGTCTGCCACCTATTGGCACACAGCACTAACCTATCAATGTCAATTGCAATTTCCTATTCTTTTTCTTTATTGTTCCTTAATTTGATTATCTACAAACTCTTGTCATGCCACAGACTTGTTTGGAGGTGCTGGGGATCTCAACTGCTGGATGGAAAGCCATTAAGAAACCGTCATGTTACATGTTCTCAGGAAGGCCAGATGCATCTTGTTCCAATCAAACTTTAACAGGCTAGTGGCAGGTATTCCCTCTGGGATCAAGGATCCCAGAATCAGATATCCCAGTCACTGGCCAATGACAAATGAGGCAGTGACTGATGCCAATATGATGCCACAAGAGGCCTCTAAGCTGACGATTCAGAGACAGGGATGTAATAGTGGGAAGTGGGTTTACAGGGTGGGCTGTGTGGAGGAGGGGTGGCTAGATGATGGTGGCGTGGGGTTCAGCAGCAAAAGCAGAGCGATCCCCTTCTGAAACCAGGCCCCTTATTCAGGCAGGGATCACCTTCAAATGAGGGACCACAAGTCGCATGTGCTCTGATGCAAGCATGTCGGATGAGGTGATGCTGACCTCAAAGGCAGAAGAGGTGGGTACTGCTGGTTTTCGTACCTTCATAGCCAACAGCTGAGCATATTACAAGTCACTACCATGTTAGTGATGTCACTGTGACAACAGGCAACGTGGACTTGGAGCAACCTTTATACAGCATGACAACCAAATGTAATTGTAACCAGAGTGTGAATGCAACTGGACAACATTACACAAAGATTGAGAAAGAATACTTGGCTACTTTTTTTTGCTTCTGGGTATTTCAACCAATACCTGATTAGGGAACGAAATTGAAAGTAAAGTCAGACCACAAACCACTTCAATCTGCTCCAAGATGCTGTACAATGATATTACTTCATTTGGAAGTGAAGTACAGGCAAGGAAGCAGATATAAAACATTGACATGCTATCGAGAGCTGCTTTCCCTTTGAAGGAAGGTGATGCTACATGTACAGAATGTGATATCTTCCAGAGCCAACAAGAAGCAACAACATGATGTGCACTGCAAGTGATCAATTCAGCGGAGACATTGAATCTAACAATATCTTTGTCAGGTAAAAGAAACTACATAGGCTTCAACTCTCCAAGTATTACACGAAGTTGTAATAATTGGTCTTTTTTATGGATTACTTTAATTTTCATGTTATTAATTTTAGTTAAACCTGGCCTCAATTCCTTTATTTCAGCAAGTTGCATAGTTTCCACATACTGGTGATCAGAGCTGAAAGAGCTCCTGAAGAACGGCTTATGCCCGAAACGTCGATTCTCCTGCTCCTTGGATGCTGCCTGACCTGCTGCGCTTTTCCAGCAACACATTTTCAGCTCTGATCTCCAGCATCTGCAGTCCTCACTTTCTCCTAATTTCCACTGACCTTAACTTTTTTCCTAAATTCATGATGACAAACCAGATCTTCGGCAGATACTGGAGGGTATCTTGCTGAACGGGAATTTAAAGCTCACTAGAAATTTGATACATTTTTAGAGAACCAACAAAAGGGGCTATTTTTGAACCCATAGAAACAAGTAGTGTTGGAAACATACATCAAATCTAGCAGCATCTGTACTCAGAGAAAGAGAGGTCAAGACAAGCGCAGATCATGGACCTGAAGCATTAACTCTGTTTCTCTCCCAACAGATTCTACCTGCGATATTTATATTTCAGGTTTTCAGTATCTGCAGTACTTTGCTTTTCCATTATGTGCTCCACACTTGTAGTGTACATCATTTTGATTGAAAATAAGAAAGTATTTATCACTCAACACAAAGTATAATTTTTCTATGAACAAAATCTACTTGTATGATAGAAATAATACACTACTCTAGGTGTATTTGTTGCTGCAAACCTTGCCATAGAGTCATACAGCATGAAAACAGACACATCAGTCCAACCAGTCCATGCCAAACATAATCCCAAACTAAACTAGTCCCACTCGCCTGCTCTTGGCCCATATCCCACCAAACCTATTCATGTACTTATCCAAATGTCTTTTAATTGAGCCCTCATCCACTACTTCCTCAGGAAGTTCATTCCACATGTAAACCACCCTCTGTGTAAAAGATTTGTCCCTCATGTCTTTTCTAAATCTCTCGCCTTTCACCTTAAAAATGTGCCCCCTAGTCTTGAGATCCCCCATCCTAGGGAAAGGACCCTATATATGTCCCTTATGATTTTATAAACTTCTATAAAGTCGCCTCTCAAGCTCCTTCACTCCAGTGGAAAACGTCCCAATTTTCAAACTTGCAAGTAAAACAAGAAATTTTGCACCAACAAAATAAATACTGTGCTGTACTTTGTGCAGCTTCACTCAGCAGATCGATATGCTCTGAGGGAGAATGGACATGTGACCTTCTCATTGTACACATGAAGCAGAGTGGACATGTGACCTTCTCATTGACCACATGAGGGAGAATTGACATGTGACCTTCTCATTGTACACATGAGGCAGAGTGGACATGTGACCTTCTCACTGTACACATGAATCAGAGTGGACATGTGACCTTCTCATTGTACACATGAGGCAGAGTGGACATGTGACCTTCTCACTGTACACATGAAGCAGAGTGGACATGTGACCTTCTCATTGTACACATGAGGGAGAATTGACATGTGACCTTCTCACTGTACACATGAGGGAGAATGGACATGTGACCTTCTCATTGTACACATGAGGGAGAATGGACATGTGACCTTCTCATTGTACACATGAGGGAGAATGGGCATGTGACCTTCTCATTGTACACCCGAACGACAGCACACTTCCTTGAAAAACTGATGGATAGAAAAAACCTCTGCCTCCAGGGATGTTGAGAATCATCACTGATTCCATATTCTCAGTCACAAAGTGGGTATAAGTGCGGATAATTTGTTCAGGGAAAATTTGGCGGGCATTGATGTCACAGTTCAGGCTCTGTTACCTGTGAAAGATGAGCAATGAGAGATAACCCATTAGAGTTTCTTTCATTCTCGGGATGTCTGAAGATAATGGTGTAGAATATATTATCATTTTGGAAATTAGATTTTAAGGTAGAGGTAAATTCTGTGAATCTGACTTTTTTTAAAGAGAGGTCAGTAAATCATTTTTGAATAATTAGTTCAAGGATAATTTCCAAGAAAGCATGTTAATTCGGCTGAATGACTAGATAGCCTACTTTGGGAGTTCAACCCAGGGCCAGAATCAAATTTTATTTGAGAGGAGCAACTTTATACCAAAAGAGTCATTTACTTTATGGTAGTTCAGACTTTCAGAGCTAGAAAGAAATATTAAACTCTTTTTGAAGTTTATGCAGACAATTCAGTGAGACAAAGTAGCCGGTATCTATGTCTCTTAGGGAGAGATGGTAATGGAGAGAATCACAGCAGGTGAATGTGTAGAAAATTGCAACAGGAAATGCATGCAAGATACTTGGGTAGGAAATTAAAGACTTCAGATCGATGTTATATTTCTTGAGATTTAATGTCTTTAAAGGATATAGCAAAGAATAAGGTTGAGTTTTTCATTTTGCTGTTTATGTTAAGGTTTTTCTAAATTTCTCATATATATATGTATGTGTGTGTGTGTGGTGTGTGTGGTGTGCGTGTGGTGTGTGTGTGTGTGTGTGTGGTGTGTGTGGGGTTTGTGTGTGTGTGTGTGTGTGTATGTCTGTCTGTCTGTGTGTGTGGTTCTGTGGGGAAACACAAAACTCTGAAAGTCTCTTTGAAATAAATGATGCAAAATTAAAAGCAGAACATGGATTACTTTTCCCAGTAAGTGCTCCAAGAGGTTGATGTTTCCTCACTGCCAAGGTGTACTTAGGAAGTGATTGGTGTCAGTCAATCATAGCTCTCTCAACCACAGCCGTGTCTCAGCTGAAAAGCACTCTCTCCTCAGTCAGAAGCCCATGGTTTTAATTTCATACTGGATAACAATAATGCAGGAAGACTGTTGAGGAATAAAATCTACCAACCTTAACCAGTCTGGTCTACATGATTCCTGACCCACAACAAATACAGTTCATATAAACTACCCACTGAAATAGTCTAGTCAACCATTCCATTCAAGGGAATTTTAAAGATTACAACAAATATTGGTCTTGCCAGCAGCACTCACAATCTCAAAGAAAATACAATACAGAGCACTCCAAATGAGAGACACTGAATAAAAACACTTTCAGTGGGATATAAAACATCTCAAAGCAGAATTCTGAATAATGTGGAAGTTCTCATTGCAAAATTTAACTAGTTAACATCAGATTGCTGTGCACAAGGTTTTAAAAATAAAGTCACTACAATTCAGAAGTTGCTGCAAAAGGGATCCCAAGGTCATTATCATCAGAATGGAATTGCAAGTTCTCACTTTGTTTGGGAAAGCTTCATCTATCTCTTGCTGCAGTTTTTTCTGTACATCTGGGTGTGTTGCCAGGTTGTGTGCAGTATATGATAGTGTATTGCTGGTGGTCTCATATCCAGCAAAGATAAATGTCATGGCCTGTGCCAAAATCTGAAGATAGGAAAACACCCGGGTGGTCAGTGACAAACACTGCCCTTTACATCAAAGGGCAGTGCTGTGTGATCAAAACAGTGAAGGGGAGGGTAGGGACTAAATCAAAATAGAGTTGGAGGGAGAAATGATGCACTCCACTCCCTGCGGCGCCCACCTCTCCCTGAACAACTCCAGTGTGTTGGTGGACACCGCGTGCTCCTTCTCCAAGGACACCCGGGCTCTAACGTAACCGCGGAAGAGGGGCAGGCAGTCGGCCCTAACGACCCCCTCCACGGCCCGCTGCCTCGACCTGTTGATGGCCAGTTTGGCCAGGCCCAGGAGCAGACCCACGAGGAGGTCTTCAGACCTGCCCTCCCTCCTCCGTACCGGGTGCCCAAAGATCAGGAGCGTGGGACTGAAGTGCAGCCAAAAACAGAGGAGAAGGTTTTTAACAAAATCAAAAAAGGAGTGCAAACGCCCACACCCACAGACTACTGTTTATATCTGTCAGCAGGGCTCCCTGATTGGCCCAGGTTAACAGCCCCAATCAGGGAACTCACACTCAATGAGATCCACCTGGCTAATGTCATTCCGATCACTGCAATTATCATCAGCTGTGTAAATACTGTGTAAAGAACTTTGAAATCTGTGCTGAAATCCAAATAAATTACATCAACTGAACAACCCTCGTTTACACATCAAGTATCCTTAGAATGTGACTCTTGGTTCCATGCATCTACCGATTTTAATGAAAAGGCTTTGTCACTCGCTGTCACACCTCAGATATTGACAATGTTCACAAATTGGGGTGGGATCTGCCTATGATGAGTCTCTGAGTAGAACTGCCTGACAGCCAGATGTTTGTGAGTTCTGCAAAGAGCCTGAATGAAGATAACAGAAGAAGGCAGTTGGATAGGCACAATGAAATAGCTAGGAGAAAGTGAGGACTGCAGATGCTGGAGATCAGGGTCAAGATTAGAGTGGTGCTGGAAAAGCGCAGCAGGTCAGGCAGCATCCAAGGAGCAGTAATGTCGATGTTTCGGGCAAAACCCTTCATCAGAAATGAAAATGCTGAAGGGCTGATGAAGAGCTTTTGCTGCTCCTCGGATGCTACCTGACCTGCTGTGCTTTTCCAGCACCACACAAATCTGGTGCTATGACAGGTCAGCTAGTGGTCACTGTCAGGGAGAATGGAGGAGTTGAACATCAACTTAGTACAGGGATTTGTGCATTTTGTGCAGCCCATCTCCTTTCCAATGTGAAAGTAGTTGTGAATTATATCAGTACGTTTGTAACCTTGCCATGATGCAGCATCTGACAGCCAATCTCAGTGCTTTCATTGCACAAACAGAAGCCAGTTAGGGTCTGGGTGCAGCTATAAAAGATCAGACTGAAATCATGCAAGTCATGAACCTCAGACTGCTGTCGACATAGATGCAAGTAACTACTGTTCAAAGGGACTTGCAGGGTGTCACAGCAGACCAGCAATACATCCTTCAAAAGATTACTAGGATTTGTAATGCCTCCTTCGTGCAGCACAACCTGCTGTTTTCTCTCAGGATGGGAGCATTTTTTCTGCTACCACTTCCACTCTGCTGTTATCAGATATCCAGTCAGCTTGGACTACTGAGGTGATTCATCCATAGTTAGGCCTTCTAGGGCCAAGGTTATTTGAGCTGGAAATGTGTTGCTGGAAAAGCGCAGCAGGTCAGGCAGCATCCAGGGAACAGGAGAATCGACGTTTCGGGCATAAGTCCTTCTTCAGGAAAGGGCTTGATTCCTGAAGAAGGGCTTATGCCCGAAACGTCGATTCTCCTGTTCCCTGGATGCTGCCTTTTTCCAGCAACACATTTCCAGCTCTGATCTCCAGCATCTGCAGACCTCACTTTCTCCCCAAGGTTATTTGAGGTGGTCTTCCTATGAGGACATCTGCAGTCTACTCCACTTAATGCCAGTATTTTCTCCACACGTCATGTTGCAGCCACTGGGGTAAAATTGCATTGGAGCAATGGCACCGGGGAGACAGACATCATTAAAGTTGATTCTGAATGCCATATGGCAAGATTTAAATGATGAGTATGATTTGGAATGTCTAAGTTCTGATTACTTATTTTTGCTTTGCAAGTGGTTACTAGATATAATTGCTGTATAACTGGTGGTCAGGATGGTGTCCTCACAATGGCTGTACAGTATGCAGCAGACCACCGTGAAACATGACACTTCAGGCATAAGTTAGCTTTCCTGAACTTGGCACAAAGGTGGGTGGCACGACAACTCTAGACCTGAATCGCTGGTCAACTATGATGAAACGCGGGTGACTGGCTGGTAAACTCAGCAGAGATGAAGAACCCTGCCAATTGTGCAGTAATTATTGCCAACGACTTCCTATTAGCTGACAGGGTCAGAGGTTCAGGAGCCATTTTAAAGTGGCATCTGGACGTGCCTCCAGATATAGCAGGAACCTAAGAGAATGAACCTGAACTCCAGACCTTAGCTGGCTCTTATCTCAGTTTGGATAAAGGGTGCCCTCATGGTTCAGTGATGCCTCCCTGAGATTCCTTTGCAGCTCCTTAAGAATGGCAAGAAGTGCTCTTCTCACTGGGATGGCAGACCTCTAGTCTGACTGAGATAGCCTGTATAGAGACTACAAGGGCAGCAATGGGGTCCACAGGTATAACTGCATGCAATGCCAGGGTTAGTACTGTGGCATTCATCATTGTGGCAGCTAAGTCTCAGTGATGGTGGGCGGAGCGGATAGATAGTGGGCAAGTTGTTGGAGGGAACCCTAAGGGACAGGATGTACATGTATTTGGAAAGGCAAGGACTGATTAGGGATAGTCAACATGGCTTTGTGTGTGGGAAATCATGTCTCACAAACTTGGTTGAGTTTTTTTTGTGGAAGTAACAAAGAGGATTGAAGAGGGCAGAGCGGTAGATATGATCTATATGGATTTCAGTAAGGGGTTCAACAAGGTTCCCCATGGGAGACTGGTTAGCAAAGTTAGATCTCACTGAATACAGGGAGAACTAGCCATATGGATACAGAACTGGCTCAAAGGTAGAAGACAGAGGGTGGTGGTGGAGGGTTGTTTTTCAGACTGGAGGCCTGTGACCAGTGGAGTGCCACAAGGATTGGTGCTGGGTCCTCTACTTTTTGTCATTTACATGAATGATTTGGGTACGAGCTTAAGAGGTGCAGTTAGTAAGTTTGCAGATGACACCAAAATTGGAGGTGCAGTGGACAGCGAAGAAAGTTACCTCAGATTACAATGGGATCTTGATCAGATAGGTCAATGGGCTGAGAAGTGGCAGATGGAGTTTAATTCAGATAAATGTGAGGTGCTGCATTTTGGGAAAGCAAATCTTAGCAGGACTTATACACTTAATGGTTAGGTCCTAGGGAGTGTTGCTGAACAAAGAGACCTTGGAGTGCAGGTTCATAGCTCCTTGAAAGTGGAGTCGCAGGTAGATAGGATAGTGAAGAAGGCGTTTGGTATGCTTTCCTTTATTGGTCAGAGTATTGAGTACAGGAGTTGGGAGGTCATGTTGCGGCTGTACAGGACATTAGTTAGGCCACTGTTGGAATATTGCATGCAATTCTGATCTCCTTCCTATCGTAAAGATGTTGTGAAACTTGAAAGGTTTCAGGTAAGATTTACAAGGATGTTGTCAGTGATGGAGGATTTGAGCTATAGGGAGAGACTGAACAGGCTGGGGCTGTTTTCCCTGGAGCGTCGCAGGCTGAGAGGTGACCTTAGATTTACAAAATTGTGAGGGGCATGAATAGGATAAATAGGCAAAGTCTTTTCCTTGGAGTTGGGGAGTCCAGAACTAGAGGGCATAGGTTTAGGTTGAGAGGGAAAGACATAAAACAGACCTAAGGGGCAACTTTTTCACGCAGAGGGTGGTACGTATATGGAATGAGCTGCCAGAAGAAGTGGTGGAGGCTGGTACAATTACAATATTTAAGAGGCATTTGGATGGGTATATGAATAGGAAGGGTTTGGAGGGATATGGGCCAGGTGCTGGGAGATGGGACTAGATTGGGTTGGGATATCTGGTCGGCATGGATGGGTTGGACCGAAGGGTTTGTTTCCGTGCTGTACATCTCTATGACTCTATGACTCTAGGATAGAATGGAGTATCAGACACAGCAGTAGATTCATTATGAAGTGGATGCAGGTGCACCAGAATTGGCAAGTTCAAGCTTCCATCATGGTAACAGTGCTGTGGATGGGTGATCTAGGAATATCCACAATCTATCAGAAAAGTATTTGCTGATAAACCAAATAGTTGCCTATTGAGCTGAGTATTATTTGCCATTCTCACTGCCACTTCAGCCCTATGTTTCAATGAGATCTCCTCTCATTCTTTTAAGCTCCAGTGAACCCAATGTCTCTACGTACGACAAAACTTATTTCCCCAGGAATCAGTCAGGTGAACCTTCACCATACTCCCCCTATACCAAATATACCCTTTTTTAATAAGAAGACACAAGCTGCATACAATTCTTCAGGTGTGGTCACTGAGGCCCTGTACAGCTGTAGTAAAGACTTTCCTGCCCCTTTATTCAAAACCTCTTGCAATGGAATGGAGGTGCAGGTGTTGGACTGGTGTGGACAAAGTCAAAAATCAGGTTATAGTCCATCGGGTTTGTTTGGAAGTACAAGCTTTCAGAGCCCTGCTCCTTCGTGGAATAGGATCATAAGACACAGTATGATATAGCAAAAGACCTTCCAAATAAACATGTTGGACTATAACCTGATTGGTGTTGTGTGATTTTTGACTTTTGCAATGAAGGCCATCATACCATAAGGAGCAGAACGATGGCTCAGTGGTTGGCACTGCTACCAATTCTAACGTTGTACCTGTATTTTCAATGGTGCTCATGGTCAAAAAAAAAGGTTCTGTTCTGTTGTTTAAAGTACATGTTATCTACCAAAATCAATGTTTATTATAGTAAAGCACTGAAGTCTAAAATTTTGTCATCATTCTTTCCAATATTGGAACAATCAAGATGCTTGCATTCACAAAGGAAGATGCTGTACAATTGGTCAAAGAGCAGGGCAGCTGGTTGAGCATAGGTGATGAACGGGACGGCAGAGAGATGAAAGTGAGGATGCTTCAAACTTGGTGTTTACCAATGGGTAGAAAGGAGACGCACATCAGTGAAGGATGAGATTATGGTTTGTGAGTAATGTGAGCCTAATACTTTCTATTCTCTATTACCACTCTTAATCTTCTGGATGTACACCTGGCTCCATTGTTCATAATCTTTCAGGGCATTTCTGACAAATGAGGCTGTGGAAAGGGCTTTAAACTAATTAGAGAGGGTAGATTTTGGTCAAAGGGAAATATAGAGCTGAAAATGTGTTGCTGGAAAAGCGCAGCAGGTCAGGCAGCATCCAAGGAACAGGAGAATCGACGTTTCGGGCATAAGCCCTTCTTCTGGAACCTTTTGTCAGTTAGACTCAAAATGTCAGCTCTTTTCTCTCCTTACAGATGCTGCCAGACCTGCTGAGATTTTCCAGTATTTTCTCTTTTGGTTTCAAAAAAGGAAGAAATTGGTAAAAAGGCAAAACTATTGGCTCTTTACTCAAATGCACATAGTTTTTGCAACAAAATATAAGAATTATTGGCACAAATATGGGTTAATAGGAATGATTTCATAGACATTACAGAGACAAGGTAACAAGGAGATCAAAGCTAGGAACGAAATATTCAGGGACATGTGACATTTCAATCAGACAGGTAGGAAGGAAAGTGTGGTGGAATAGCATTATTGCTTTGGGATGGAATAAGTACAATAACAGAAAATAATCTCAGATCAGCAGAAGGTAAGAAGGTAAGAGATAGAATGTTAAGGAAGCCACTGGTAGCATTTGTCTATGGGCCCCCGAACAGTAAGAATATGCTGGGACAGAGAATGAATCAGGAATTAATAAGGGCATGTATAAAAGGCAGTATGTTAATCATGGGGAACATACATCTTCATGTAGATTGGGATAATCAGATTGATAGAGAAAACCATGGGGAAGAAACATTCAGGACAATTTCCTAGAACAATATATTGTAGATTCAACCAGGGATCAGACTGTTTTGGGTCCAGTTATGTGTATTCAGCCAGGTTTAATTAATTATGTCAGAGCAAAAGATCCCTTATGAAATAGACATCATCACATGGTAGAATTTAGCATTCAGTTTTAAGAATTTTGGAACTTAGCTCAGAACAGCCGACCTAAGACTAAGTGAGGGTAATAACAAAGGAATTAGGGCGAAGCTGGCTGTAGTGGACTGCGAAAGGGCTTTACCAAAAATGGTTGAGGAACTGTGACACATGTTTAAGAAAATAGTTCATGGCTCACAGCATAGATATGTTTCAATGAGGAAGAAGGATTCTAAGAAGGGGATAAGCCAATCATGGTTGATCAGGGAGGTTGAAAGGTACAGTTTGACAAAGATCAGTAGTAAGGCAGAAGGTTGGGAATGTTTTAAAAACCAGCCAAAAAACAGCCAAAAATAAAGAGGGAGAAAATAAATTTTGAGGATAAACTTTCAAGTAATACCAAAATATAATATCAAAATAAGACAGCAACAGCATTTTTATATATATAAAAAGGAAGAGAGAAACCAAAGTTAACATAGGGCCCTGCCAGAATGAGGGTGGGAAATAATAATGGGAGAAAGTGAGGACAGCAGGTGCTGGAGGTCAGAGTCGAGAGTGTGTGGTGCTGGAAAAGCACAGCGGGTCAGGCAGCATCTGAGTAGCAGGAGAATCGACGTTTCGGGCATTAACCTTTCATCAGGTATAATGACGGGCCTCATGAAGGGCTTATGCCTGAAACTTCAATTCTCCTGCTCCTCAGATGCTGCCTGACCTGCTGTGTTTTTTCAGCACCACACACTCTCGACTGGGAAATAATGATGGGGAAAAAGGAAATAGCAAAGGAGTTGAATACGTATTATGCATTTGTCTTCACAGCAGGGAATACACTAAAAGCCTTCCAAAGATATTGAACTTTCAAGTGGCAAAGGGAGAAGAGAAAATAAATACAATAACAACCACTTGAGAAAAAAACTGTTCGGGAAACTAATACGGCTAAAGACTGATAAGTCCCCGGACCTGCTGGGAGGCATCTTAGGATATCAAAGAAAGTAGCGACTAAAGTAATGGATGTACCGACAGTAATCTTCCAGAAATTCTTTGATTCTGGAAAATTCCCAGAGGATTGGAAAATTGCCTATGTAATTCCTTTACTTTGAAAGGGAAAAAGATAAAAAGATAAGTATAGGCCGATTAGCTTAATATTGTTATTAAGAAGATCCTTGAAAGTGGAATCGCAGTGATAGATAGTGAAGAAGGCGTTTGGTATGCTTTCCTTTATTGGTCAGAGTATTGAGTACAGGAGTTGGGAGGTCATGTTGTGGCTGTACGGGACATTGGTTAGGCCACTGTTGGAATAATGCATGCAATTCTGGTCTCCTTCCTATTGGAAAGATTTTGTGAAACCTGAAAGGGTTCAGAAAAGATATACAAGGATGTTGCCAGGGTTGGAGGATTTGAGCTACAGGGAGAAGCTGAACAGGCTGGGGCTGTTTTCTCTGGAGCATCAGAGGCTGAGGGGAAGCACATCGAGGTTTACAAAATTATGAGGGGTATGGATAGGATAAATAGACAAAGTCTTTTCCTTGGGGTGGGGGAGTCCAGAACTAGAGGGCATAGGTTTAGGGTGAGAGAGAAAAGATATAAAAGAGACCTATGGGGCAATTTTTCACACAGAGGGCAGTATGTGCATGGAATGAGCTTCCAGAGGAAGTGGTGGAGGCTGATACAATTGCAACCTTTAAAAGGCATTTGGATGGGTATATGAATAGGAAGGGTTCGGAAGGATATAGCCGGGTGCTGGCAGGTGGGACTAGATTGGTTGGGATATCTGGTTGGCATGGACGTGTTGGACCGAAGGGTATGTTTCTATGTTATACATCTCTATGACTATGGCTTTACGTTCAAGTTTATTACTATATGAAGTGTGAAATAGAAGAGCATTTAGAGACAAATAATATAATCAAGCAGAGTCAATATAGCTTCATGATGTTTGCCTGTCAAATTTACTAGAATTTGTTGAGGAGATAATGAAGCAGAGAATGTAATAAAAGTGGATATTCAGAAGGTACCACACACTAGGCTATTAAAAAAGATAAGAACCTATGGTGTTGAAGATAGTACATTAGCAAGGTTAGAGGATTGGCTTGCTAATAGAAAACAGAGAGTTGGGACAAGGAGGCATTAACTACTGGTGTGTACAGGGAACAGTGCTGGGCCCATAGTTATTTACAATATATATTAATGAAGCAAGTATTATGAAGAATGTACTGTAGTCAAATTTGCAGAATATACAAAAATACGTGGGAAGGCAAGTGGTGACGATGAAGCAGAGTCTAGAGAGGGACACAGACCGATGAAATGAGTGGGCAAAATCTTGGCAGATGGAATATAATGTGGGGAAAGGTGAGGGCATGCACTTTGGCAACATGCTATAAATCCTAACTGCAGAGGGTTGTTGAGGCTGGGTCATTATGCATATTCGTGACTGAGATAATCAGGAAAGGAATCAAGGACTGGGGGTAAAGATAGGGAAGTGGAGTTGAGGATTAACATGATCTCATCAAATGGTGGAGTAGACATGATGAGCTGAATTGCCTGTTTTGCTCCTATGTCTCATTGTCTTATGGAGGGCATTAAATCCTCAGAGAGTGCAAAATCATATCTTTCTTCTGTACCCTCCATGGTTCCTCTCTGATTCATAATGCCTCTCCCCACTGTTGTGTGAGATTATGCAATGTGAAACAGACGACTATAACCCTGTGAGGCACATACTGGAGAGCACTGCCAGAGTGGTTGAAGCTTGGAACATCATTTTTAACATTCTGATTGCTTGCCCTACTGTAGCTCTTGTGGATTTATGGAAAGCACTGTACTATTCCTTGGCTGAGGTGAAGGGTTTCTAACTACTGTTATCTGCCATGATTTGGAAATGCTGGTGGTGGACTGAGGTGGACAAAGTCAGAAATCACACAACACCAGGTTATAGTCCAATAGGTTTATTTGGAAGAATTAGCTTTTGGAGTGCTTCCAAATAAATCAGTTGGACTATAGCCTGGTGCTGTGTGCTTTTAAACGTTATCTACCATTGAAGGGATAGGCCGGGTCACCCATGTTTCAGGCACCTGGGAGTGACAAAGGATGTATGAATGATGAGAACTCCCCAGAAACTGAGCACAACACATGGAAGATGTGTTTCTGATGATTGCACACATTCCCCTTTTCTGTTGAGAAAGCATGCAGGCTGGTCCCAGGGCAAATGGATTACCATGCAGTCAGCAACCCCCAGTATATGAGGGAAGCCCAGCATGGCGCTAAAACCAGTGGATCTGGTCTGGCTCTCTGAATCTGTTCTGAACTGGACAAACTCTTAGGCCTTTTTAAAAATGGCTTTCATCACCTCTTTAATGCAGTGGTGCACTGCTGCCTGTGAGATACCACATGTATCCCCTGTGGAGCCTGGAATGTGCTAGCTTTGGAAAGGTTTAATGCTGCAATGACTTTTAAAGCCACAGGCATTGGATTCTTTCCCAGTTCAGGGACCACAGTCTTAATTGTACAGTATGTTAATTATATTGATAAAACATGCAGTGGAATGGCATTGTTTAATTGATTATTAAGTGCACTTATATTGTCTAATTAAGTCTAATTGATAGCATTTAAAAAAATATAAAGATAGACTGCCATTATCAATCTCTGGACATACTGTGGCGTTGTCTCTCACTATCCGAAAGCAAAAGGGGATGCTGTTGGGGGTCTCTCTAGGTGGGAATCCTTCCCTTTATCATCAGGGATGAAGGTTGGAGGTACTGTGTGCAATAGTCATGTCCTAGATTGCTTCTAGATTGATGGAGTTCACAGATTAGGTAAAGCCAAACGCCAACTCTAGGACACCTCTTCCTACTGCCCCCTCGACCATGACCCCACCCCCCATCCCACCCCCCATCACCAAACCATCATCTCCCAGATCATACAGAACCTCATCACCACAGGAGATCTCCCACCCACAGTTTCCAACCCCATAGTCCGGGAATCCCGCACTGCCCGGTTCTACCTCCTTCCCAAGATCCACAAGCCTGACCACCCTGGCCGACCCATTGTCTCAGCACGCTCCTGCCCCACTGAACTCATTTCTACCTACATCGACACTGTCCTATCCCCCCTAGTCCAGGAACTCCCCACATACGTTCGAGACACCACCCACGCCCTCCACCTCCTCCAAGACTTCCGTTTCCCCGGCCCCCAACGCCTCATCTTCACCATGGATATCCAATCCCTCTACACCACCATCCGCCATGACCAGGGCC